>NW_015505883.1:179657-196707 GCF_001515645.1 Sinocyclocheilus grahami | reverse complement strand
ATTTAAACATTCGCTCACTAAAAAATAAATAATTTCTAATCAATGGCTTAATAACCACAAACAACCTGGATTTTATGTTTCTAAACGAAACATGGCTAGAAGACAGCTGCAGTGCAACGGTCCTCAATGAAACAGCCCCTCCTAACTTTATTTTCATGAGTGTTTGCAGGAATGTTAGGAGAGGTGGAGGTGTAGCTGCTCTATTTAAAGATGTCTATCAATGCAAGCAAGTGTCATTTGGTCAGTACTTGTCTTTTGAATATCTAGGGATTGTGTTGAAAGGTGCTCCACGCATTCTGTTTATCATTATTTACAGGCCTCCAAAATACTCTCCACCCTTTGCTGAAGAGTTCACAGAAATGCTATCGATTTCCTCAGAGTTTGACTGTTTTGCTATTGCAGGGGATTTTAATATTCACATAGATAATGCAGAAAACAAAACTACAAAAGACATAAGTCTAAGTGGACGTCCATGACATGCGGAGTCCCACAAGGCTCAATTCTTGCACCGCTCTTGTTTAGCCTGTATATGCTCCCACTAAGTCAAATAATGAGAAAGAACCAAATCGCCTATCACAGCTATGCAGATGATACCCAGATTTACCTAGCCTTATCTCCAAATGACTACAGCCCCATTGACTCCCTCTGCCAATGCATTGATGAAATTAACAGTTGGATGTGCGAGCACTTTCTTCAGTTAAACAAAGAAAAAACCGAAGTCATTGCATTTGGAAACAAAGATGAAGTTCTCAAGGTGAATGCATACCTTGACTCTAGGGGTCTAACAACTAAAAATCAAGTCAGGAATCTTGGTGTGATTCTGGAGACAGACCTTAGTTTCAGTAGTCATGTCAAAGCTGTAACTAAATCCGCATACTATCATCTCAAAAACATTGCAAGAATTAGAGGTTTTGTTTCCAGTCAAGACTTGGAGAAACTTGTTCATGCCTTTATCAGCAGCAGGGTGGACTATTGTAATGGTCTCCTCACCGGCCTTCCCAAGAAGGCCATTAGACAGCTGCAGCTCATCCAGAACGCTGCTGCCAGGATTCTGACTAGAACCAGAAAATCTGAGCATATTACACCAGTCCTCAGGTCCTTACACTGGCTTCCAGTTATATTTAGGATTGATTTTAAAGTACTTTTACTCGTTTATAAATCACTCAACGGCCTAGGACCTAAATACATAGCAGATATGTTCACTGAATATAAACCTAACAGACCACTCAGATCATTAGGATCGAGTCAGTTAGAAATACCAAGGGTTCACACAAAACAAGGGGAGTCTGCTTTTAGTTATTATGCTGCCAGCAGTTGGAATCAGCTTCCAGAAGAGATCCGATGTGCAAAAACATTAGTCATTTAAATGCAGACTCAAAACTCATCTGTTTAGCTGTGCATTTATTGAATGAGCACTGTGCGATGTCCGAACTGATTGCACTATATTTTATGTATAATCGTTTCTATTCTTAACCGTTTTAAATTCATTTTAAACCTCTTAAAGGGGTCCTATTATGCTTTTTCACTATTTTAATTTTAGTCAGTGTGTATTGTGTATGTTTGGGCATTAAAAAGATCTAGAAAGTTACAAATCTTAAAGTCAACTCCAAAGGGAGATATTTCATTTTTTAAAAATCCCTTTTCAAGAACTACAGCGAACGGCTCATTTGGACTACAGCGTTTGTTTGATATCACAAAGCGGCTCATCAGAATATCATTACAAATAATTCCCGCCTACAGAAATTCGAATGGTTGGGGGGTGGGGAGGGGTGAGGTCATGATTAGAACGCTTGGTTGAGTGAGTGCATGAGACGAGATGACGAAGAAGAAGTGCTGCTGCAGAGTTAGTGCATCAGAGGAAACCAAGAAGAAGAGCTGCTGCGCTGTAGTCAAATTTTTGGCATGTCTAGAACAGCGGTTCTCATTTCCAGTCCTCGCGTACCCCCGCTCTGCACATTTTGTATGTTTCTCTTATTGCTTCATACGTTTGTTATATTTGACTGTAAGTGCCCTGCGAAGTGGACATTACCGGATATTCCTCCATGATTCCAGTTTGAAGGGAGCATATATGTTCCATACAAAGGGCATTTAAGTGTGCGAGACGTGAATTTAAATTGTATTTATTTACAGAGGTATATTATGTCCCACTTCACGCTTCTCTAGTAAGTTTCGTTTGAATTTCGTATTGAATAAATGAATATTCCGAAGTGAAGTAAACTTCAACGGATTTCCCCTGCTCAGGGAGTAGGGAGCAATGGACACTGTGTAGGGACCATGCCAATTGGAACACAGTTCATGCACGGAGCTCACTTCTACGAGATGATGATCTGAATCAGGTGTGTTAACAAAGAGAGACGTGCAAAACATGCAGAGCGGGGGTACGCGAGGACTGGAATTGAGAACCGCTGGTCTAGAACAATTACAAATAACAACATCACGTAGCTGGGCACCGCGGACAGTCACCGAACGGCGCCGCCGGTGTGCCTACACTCATAGAAAATAATGTATTTGAATTTTAAAGACGTGGCGCGACCGCCTGAAACGCTGTTTTTTTCACCTCCGTGCTCAAGCGTCTTTGTTTGGGCTTCCGAAAGCGGATGATGTCAGGAAACAGTGGTTGCAATTTACTTTTTAACTCTGTTCCTGAGCATTATAACCCCAATTTGCCACTGTGTGCTGCGCATTTTACTGAGGACAGCTTCCACATCACGAGTGAGTAGTGCTGGATTCACCAAAAGCTTTTGTTGAAAGACAGAGCAAGGGGTGTGGCAGTACTGAAACACCGTCTAAGCTGTTCGCCAATCACAACGCACTGGGACAGCTAACCAATCACATCACATTTTGTTTTTCGGAAGGCGGACCTTCATCAAAGCCGGAACTAATCGAGCCGTTTGTGCCAGGCTGGGGAGAAAGGTATTTTAATAATGTAAATTATGTTAAAAACTATGCGTTTTTCGAACCACTAAGCATGAGAGGATGTTCTAGTACACCCCCAAAACAAAATCAAGACTTTGTAAAAGAGCATAATAGGACCCCTTTAAATCAATTTTTTAATCATTTTCAAAGTTTTTAAATTCCCTGTTTTATTGTTGTGATTTTTTTTTATTTTCTTTTATGTAAAGCACTTTGAATTACCATTGTGTATGAAATGTGCTATATAAATAAACTTGCCTTGCCTTGCCTTACCATAAGCCATCTCCAAAGACATTTCAGAGAATTTGGCAGTACATCCAACCGGCCTCACAACCGCAGACGACGTGTAACCACACCAGCCCAGGACCTCCACATCCAGCATCTTCACCTCCAAGAACGTCTGAGACCAGCCACCCGGACAGCTGCTGCAACAATTGGTTTGCATAACCAAAGAATTTCTGTACAAACTGTCAGAAACCGTTTCAGGGAAGCTCATCTGCATGCTCGTCGTCCTCATCGGGATGCAGTTCGTCATTGTAACCGACTTGAGTGGGCAAATGCTCACATTCGATGGCGTCTGGCACTTTGGAGAGGTGTTCTCTTCACGGATGAATCCCGGTTTTCATTGTATATATATAATACATATATTGGCTGCATCTGAAATATACTTCATACTTCCCTGGAAAGAGTAATTTGTCTGAATGCTCATAAAACAATAGTCAAAAAGTACCCAGATGACCTACTACTTGCTACTGATTCTGAAGTGTACATCCAGTGGACACTTTACAATCCCATGAGGCCCCGGGAGATGAATGTTAGTGAAGTGATGCAACTAATGCTGGTCATATGACAATGACCACAATGACAACATGGCAAATGTAGTAAGTTCTTATTAAATTCATACTACACACATTCATACTATATAGAACATACTTTTTTAACTGTCACAAAGTAATTTTTTTTTTTTAAACAAGTACCTATTCAGAGAGTATACAATTTTGGACGTAGACATTGTAAATAATCCAGCACCATTAACTACTGTATGTATGTAAGTGGTTCCCAACCATGTTCCTGGAGGTACCCCAAAACTGCACATTTGTCATGTCTCCTTTGTGCTGTCCCATTTCAGATCTCGGAACAGATCTGATTAGAGAAAGTGTAACATCCAACTTCATGTGTACCTCAATAACCAATCACATCACAGCCTTGATGTCCTTAAAGGGGTCATATGATGCGATTTCAATTTTTCCTTTCTCTTTGGAGTGTTACAAGCTCTTAGTGCATAAAGAAGATCTGTAAAGTTGCAAAGACTAAAGTCTCAAATCCAAAGAGATATTCTATATAAAAGTTAAGAGTCAACCACGCCTACCTAAAACGGCTTATTCTCACACGCCCCCACATGACTATGTCATGATGTGGGAAGATTTGCATATGTTCCAAATGTTCACGCAAAGAAAGAAGGCGTGACTTTTATTCTCGCTGTAGTTTTGTTGTTGCCGCCGCCACCATGCCGTGAAGGCGCTGTGTGTTTCGTTGTGAAAGCGAAACTACTTTGTTTGGCCTTCCAAAAGAGGACGATATCCGCTTCATTGTGCCTAGAGCTGATCCTTGCTGGTCGCTGAGGAAATACATCAACTTCGCGCTTTGGTCTTCCAAAAGAGGACACGACTAGAAATCAGTGGTTAAGTTGTATTTACAACACTGTTCCAGAACAGTTCAACGCAAATATGCAGATGTGTGCAGCACATTTTATGGAGCACATTTTATGGAGGACTGTTTCCTGATCCTGGTAGAGTAGACTACAATGTCGGCTGTTCTGACTCACAGACTATAAGTACGTTTTCATATTTAAAGGATTTGCCACTGATGATTCAAAAGCCAGTTTTGAGCAGTGTAGAGTAGCGCTTGTTGTTTGTCATTTCTCTGATCACAAATGCAGACATGGTTTCATGTTTACGCGGCATGATGCAACGCAACGCATAAAACGACAGTATAAGTCATTATATTCCGTAATTATGTCCCCACTGGATGCAACAAATGCCTCGTTTATAATGGGTTTTAATGCTTTTGTCTCGTTGCTCCAGCCGGGACACGGCAACACAGTATGTAAGGGGCGTAACATTTCCGTCACACGCTTGAGGTATTCGGCCAATCACAACGCACTGGATAGCTGGCCAATCACAGCACACCTCGCTTTTCAGACCGATGAGCTTTGTAAAAATCGACGCGTTTCAGAAAGGAGGGGCATAGAGGAGAAACAATAATGTACAGTATGTGGAAAATAATGTGTTTTTTGAACCTTAAACCACATAAACACATTTCATTACACCAAATACACCAAATAATGTTCTTTTTAGCAACATCATATGACCCCTTTAAGTTTCTGTCAGAGTTGTACGACAGTTAATCACTGTTTGCGGATACCATTGAAATGAATAACAAGTGGCGTACACTGAATCCTACTTGTCACGAAATTGACATTGATCGATCGAGAATGTATGTTTGATGGCAAGATTAGCCGATAAGCTGTAAATTCATTAAAGGGGACATAACACACAGTTTCTGCCAATCTAATGTTAATCTTGAGTACCTATAGAGTAGTACTGCATCCTACATATCTCCAAAGAGTCTTTAGTTTTATCAGATTTATAAAAGACAGATACAGCAGTACCGCTTCTCTCCGAGAACAGTCGAGCTCCTGGAGGTGTGCCGTGGGCGGAGCTAAAGAGTCACAAACATGCGAAGCTTTTGCGTAGCCGGCTGTGGCATCAACATAAAACAGGAACAAAAACTTTACCGACTTCAATTTTATTTAATTTGTTTCTAAAACATTTGTCACCGAAATGCCGAGAACAAACAAACACACTTGCACAACTCTGTTGCTACACCGGAGAAACAAACTGCATCCACTGTTCCCTTAACGCTGGGTTCTTTGGGAAACTGAACAAGGTTATCTTCCTCTCACAACCAAAAACAACTTCTTTGGTGACATTGTTGATTTTGTGGTCTAAAAACAAAATGACAAATCCTTCTCAAGCAAGTCCTGTGCAGCGCTGCCGACGACATCCGTAACCCGAATGAAGCACATTGATGGGCTGCTCTTGCGCTCGCTCTGGTTGATGTGTGCGCGCTTTTCCATAAGAAAGGCACACACTCACTCACCAGTCTGCAGGAAGCTGCAACAGTATGTTGTTTTTTTTCCGAGAGATATGCCCATACAAGGAATTCCGCCCCTTTATGACATCATACAGGGCCATATTTGAAAAAAAAAATGCTTTCTGAAACTTAAACAAACCCTGAAAGATTGTATTTGACACAGAAATACTCGTTTTTTGAATCTTTGGCCATGTTTAGCATGAGAATCCAACTCTTTAACAGTGTAAATAAGTCATAATGCATGAAATAGCATTAGACCTCTCCTTTAAATAAGTAGTTGTATTTCTACAAAATTAGTTTATTCAACGTAGTGAAGCCTCTCCTCCAATGACATCCATTCAAAAAAACAAAACAAAAAAAACTGGTCACTGGTCTCCCTCCCTAGGTACTGGAGCATTATGCATTTTTTTTTTTTTGCTCAACCTGGAGGCTTGCCATAAAGTGGCTTTACTTGGAGTCTCTTCTAATGATCTGATAAGGTGAATCAGGTGTGTTTAATTAAGGAGACATGCAAAATGTGAAGTATTGGGGGTACTCCAGGAACGTAGTTGGGAACTACTGATCTAAGTGCCACTCCAACACAGTAGGTGGCAGTATTTCACCTTAACGCTGGTTGTCATCCATCATAAAACGGAAAAAAAGATAACGCAGTGTGTAGCTATTGCTGAAAAAAATCATGTCAGAGGAGATGTCAGACAAAAGCAAGAATTTTTTTTTTAAGTCAGCTCGCCAGTGTGGGAGTTTTTTTTTTTTTTTTTTTTTTTCTCCGTAAGAAAGGCAACACACTCACCAGTCTGCAGGATGTGCTGATCAACAGTATGTTTTTTTTTCATAACTTGTACAGTTATGATTACAAACTCTCTCTCCCCCTCCCCACACTTGTATTTTGAGTGTTTCATTGGCCAAAAATGAGAAACCCCAAAATAAAGTTTAAGATTAATTTGATTGAGACAGTATATTCAAAATTTCTATTGGAATTGCAAGATTATTGTTATCGTGAATTCTTTTGGCCATGGGGTAACACTTTAGAATAGGGAACACTTATTCACTGTTAACTACGACTTTTCCCTCAATAAATTCTTAATTTGCTGCTTATTAATAGTTAGTAAGGTAGTTGTTAAGTTTAGGTATTGGGTAGGATTAGGGATGTAGAATAAGGCATTAATATGTGCTTAATTAGTACTAATAAATGGCTAATATTCTAGTAAAATGCATGCTAATAAGCAACTAGTTAAGAGACCCTCAAATAAAGTGTTACCGGCCACGGTAACTGTGTAGTGAATATATGATGTTGTGACAGATCGTAAAGATGACTGCTTATGCTAATACCTGCTAGCACCCTTTGTTGCAAGCCTGAGATTTAATTTTTTTAATTGCAGGATGACACATTATGTAATGCAACATAGCATGAAATCAAACTTGTGCAGTCAAAACTATTGCATTTACATATGTATGTATACCCATACTGAACAGTTTTAAGCTGTGTGTAGTATTTTAACCTCTGTCACACAAACAGGTTCCCTGATAGATTTTTCTTAAAGGTCCCATGGCATGAAAATGTCACTTTATGAGATTTTTTAACATTAATATGAGTTGCCCTAGCCTGCCTACGGTCCCCCAGTGGCTAGAAATGGCGATAGGTGTAAACCGAGCTCTGGGTATCCTGCTTCGCCTTTGAGAAAATGAAAGCTCTGATGGCCCAATTTGGAATCTTCCCTTTATGTCGTCATACGGGGAAAGGTTACCTCCCCTTTCTCTGCTTTGCCCGCCCAGAGAATTTGGCCCGCCCATGAGAAAATGAGCTACTACCGTGCGAGGCAAGCGCAATATTTTTTTTCCTCGAGAGACATCATGGCTTGAAAACGAGCGAAGCATGGCAGTTGCCCCGCCTCTCTCCTCCTAATTAGCATTTAAAGCTACAGACACAGAAATGGCACATCCTAAGGAAAGCTCATTGTGGGACTGGCTCGTAGTGGCTGAAATTCTGCACCAAGGCTGAATTTCGGGAAAGAGACTTCAGATACAGTACTAGGGACCACTTAGGCCTATATAAAAGCATCCAAAAAGCAGCATGTCATGGGACCTTTAAGTTTAAAGAAACCATCTGTGAGCCGATTATCCAACTTTGGAAATGATACAGCAACTCCCGTCGAGTGATCATTACAAAACTGCTTCATACAGATCCTTCTGAAATAGGGAACAGGAGATTCAAAGAAGGAGCAGGAGATGAACACATTGTATAAAAGCAAAAAAATTAAAAAAGACAAGGCCTTTAAGGAAGGTGGAAAGTACTGTTAATTTGTTACACCTTTTATATCTTTTGTCAAGAAGCTCTTAAAAGTGCTCTTAAAATTTAATTTTAATAAATCAAGTTATCAGTAATTAAAGTTGTATATGATCAAACACAATAATCATTATTTTTAAAAAGTATGTATAATTTTTTTTTTACTTTGTCAAGGTCAAATTATCTGAAATTTTAAAGGATTTATTTTATTCATTATGATTTCAGGACAGATGTGTACCTTGAATTTTTTTACTTTATGCCCACAAAAAATACGAACATGAATTTTAATAATATTATTACAATTACAAACAATAATCATATTAAAATCATGCTTATCATGAAACAGCTGCATTCAATGAATAATAGATCCACAAAAATGGTGTCATGTCACTGAACCAATAACAGAATGAATGCTACTTTTTTGAGCATTTAGATGGAAAGATTCTCATTCATATTTACAGAGGAAGTGCTTAATTTAACCTTTTCTTTTAAATAATCACCAGCATCAGTAACAGCAGGTGTTTGCCAACTTCCTGTAACTCCTAAAATAAAATAAATCCAAGGTTTGCCGCAAGCACAAGAGAGAGACAAGAGGAAACAGAAGCACACTCTGACGCACCCACACCTGGTCTATGGCCAGTGATATGACAGACGGCATGTGAATTTGGTAAAAGTGAACGGAGGCGTAAGTCATTTGTGGGGTCAGGAAGAAGTGTGTGGTTTTTGGATTTACTACGCCCGATAAACCTTGTTCTGACCTGCCAGTAGCAGAATTAAAGGGATACTCCACCCCAAAATGAAAATTTAGTAATTAATCACTTACCTCAATGTCATTCCAAACCCGTAAAAGCTTTGTTCGTCTTTGGAACACAATTTAAGATATTTTGGATGAAAACCGGGAGGCTTGTGACTGTCCCATAGACTGCCAAGTAAATTGCACTGTCAAGGTCCAGAAAAGTATGAAAGACATCGTCAGAATAATCCATCTGCCATCAGTGGTTCAATCTGAATTTTATGAAGCGACGAGAATACTTTTTGTATGCGAAGAAAACAAAAATAACTACTTTATTCAACAATTTGTCTCCTCTGTGTCTCTCCGCATCACCATAGTGCCATTTTGGAGAATATCCGCTGAACGCAAGAAGCGTACGCTATTCTGTCTCAGCCGCGACACAAGGATACATTTTCTGCGTGTATTTACGCTTTGATCTGAATGAAAACAGCGCATCTGTGCAGCGCGGCTGATACAGAAGAGCGTGTGCTGCTTGCATTCAGCCGATATTCTCCCAAAAGGCGCTACGGTGACGCAGAGAGACACAGAGGAGACGAATTGTTGAATAAAGTTGTTATTTTTGTTTTCTTTGTGTACAAAAAGTATTCTCGTCGCTTCATAACATTACGGTTGAACCACTGATGGCAGATGGACTATTCTGACGATGCTTTTCATACTTTTCTGGACATTGACAGTGTAATTTACTTGGCAGTCAATGGGACAGTCACAAGCCTCCCGGTTTTCATCCAAAATATCTTAAATTGTGTTCCGAAGACGAATGAAGCTTTTACGGGTTTAGAACGACATGGGGGTAAGTGATTAATGACAAAATGTAAATTTTGGGGTGGAGTATCCCTTTAACATTGAATGACAAAAGAACATATTTACACAATTAATGTCCGTCTCTGCTCTTTTTAAGTTTCTGTAAGTAGAGAATAGTAGATTTGCAGCAAACCATTATCCTCGACTATTTTTTTCAATGATGTACAGGAAAAAAATGGATGTGAGGTTTTACATTCAGCTGAAAGAGAATGAGTGATAAAAACAGTCAAGCTTGCGGTCGAGACCCTACCACAAATGAGCTGTAGTGGTCTAACTAACACAGCTTGGCTTCACCTATGATTAACAGGTGCATAGAATGTGACATATCAAAGCCCATTTGTGAATACAATGAAATATCATTGTTCAAAGCATGCTGCTTTTTTGTTACAGAGGAAAAGGTAAGAATATTGAGGTGGACTCTCATGCCAATTACAGCTCAACTTAGCCATCTCACATAACAGTCTTAGTCAACATTTTGACATTTCATAGTGAACAGTTTATGTCATTTTTGTTTATATCTTGGAGTAGTTAAAAGCACATGCATGTTCAGATCTGAGGCTGACTTTGACATACATTGCCTAATTGGTCTCTCATTATCTTTGACAACAGTAGAAGGCATATAAAGATAGAATCTGTCTGATGATTTTGGCATTCATTCATCACTAGTGAGTAAAGAGAACAGTGTGTCACACATGCCTGTGGGATAAAGGGGGTGATGCAGTTCGTCACGTTTCGTTTCATGACTCAACACTTTCTCTTGCAGCACTTCAAAAAGGGATCAAGTTATAGAGGGTGTTATAAAAACAGCCGTCTGGAGGCTTTACTGGAAGCCGTGTCAAAAGTAAACTGACTCCATTCATTCATCCAGGTCTGACCGTCAACTGCACGTAGACACGTTCAAATTCTCCTCATTCAATTTATTTATTAATTTTTTTTTAGAAAGGAAGCCTATTCATTGGGTATCTCTATTCTGAACACGAAAGTGAACAGCAATACTTTAACAACGTTTTAAACAGCCTACAGGCTTTTACACAAAGGGTCATTACGGGACATTAACACTGGACGCGTTCTTATGTTCAAATACAGAGCAACAGAACAGGTCTCAAGACACGTTTTCTTTAACTTTTTACAGTTGAATTACTTTTCATTTGACATGGTTATTTAAAAACGTAGCAAGATGCGCTACGTCCATTAGAGCGTATAGTTCTACATCAGGTCCGACACATTAAAAGAACGCGTCTTTTGGGAACTCCCACCCTAGATAGGCGATAAAACTATAACGCTAGGATCAAGTGGATTAAAACAGCGTTGTCGTTTTGCAGCGTAGCATTAGTATGTGGAGTATAATTTATGCAGGTTACCTGTAAAAAAGGACGGCCCATATGCTCACCTGTGCAGGTAAAAGGCTCAACTGGACCGCAGCAACGATTTGTAACAGTGCCGTCAAATAGCCCATCTCGAATGCCAAGGCACGTCTAATCGTAGACAAATCCAAACAGTAGTCCATCCAAATGGTAATGTCAATATGGAAATGTCACCATAAATTCCACAAAACGGTTCTAGGTGGCCAGTTCGTGTCTTGCTCGTCGGTAGTAAAGTGTGCGTTGCTTTCTCAAAGCTACCAAATAAAATGAAGCAATCCGGAAAATGCGCTAAACATATGAATGTTTTTATCTTTCCGGTTTCATAAGATATCAGTGGTGACACGTCACTTAATTGCATCCCATCTAGATCGCCCTGGGAAGATGTGCGATGTATGTAATATGTTTCAAATAGGTGTTTGCAATCATGGTTTGTAGGTTTTAATCGTCCTCACGCGCCACTGGAGATCCAGCGTCTGTTTTCTAGTGCAAGATTCCTGCTCGCGCATTTCCCAAATTTCAGTGGCACACTTCCATATGAGCGCCCTGACTACCTTTCAACAAGTTGATCATTTAAATCTCCTCCTCCTGAAGCTTGCTCATATTCACACTGTCCTCCCACTGCCCGCCCCTCCATGAACTCACATCTCACACTTTATTTCACTTTTCTCTCTGATTCAGTAACTCTGGAATTATGTGCAGAGCCACATAGAGAAAAACTGAAAAAATGCCCTGTAAAAAGCGGTAAATTACTGTTATATTGAGGATTATTTCTACCTGGTCTAATCCTCAGATTTAGTTCTATTGGTGTAACGTAATGCATTTAGGTGGATTCAGTGATGTTAAATAATATATTTTGATTTGTTACCTACATATATTTGATATGTATGTACCTGTATATATATGCTCTCATTACATATATGAGATCTTTACAACAAGATCTCATTTGTTAATGCATCAGCACAAACTTACAAAATAAGGAGCAAAATATTTTACACCACTTATTAACCTTAGTTAATGTTTAAAATTTTAACGTTCATGTTCACAGTGCATTAACTAATGTTAATAGATCTCAAAATGTTTTAGTAAATGTTGAGATTAACATTATCTAAGATTAATAAATTGCATATGTTAACTAATGTTAACTGCAGTACATTAAAGTTGTAAGGCAAAATGTTGCCCACAAAACACATGAATGAAGCATCATTACTTTTTTTGTTGTTGTACAAAACAATGTAGGCTAACTCTTCTCAATTTTGAGAAAGTTACACATGTACTGTACAAATAGAAGATAACAGTAAATATGCTGCATATGCTGTCAGAAGTATTGTATAAATGAGTTGTCGTCTTGGAAGTTGCAGTTATAAAACTGTAATAATATTCAGGAAAGTTATTATTCTTCAATAAAATTCGCGCTGCAGTTTCAGTAATATTCATTTATGTATATCTGTAACTGTTTGTATATTGTGCATTTTTATAGAACAATAAGACAGCACATATTGCACAAAATTCCATTATTTTCCTTCATGTTTCTTAATCTCTCCAGCCATAACTCGCTTGAATGTGACATAGCCATTCTTCCAGCAAACAAGTGAAGGCACCAATATTCCACAATCCAGAGGTACACGTTCATCGATACCTTGAATTCATGTTGTCGTAAAAAAACAATAAAGGAGACAGTTACACAGAATAAGGTCTAATGCTGCGTTCAAGTCCTCCTGGGACGTTCGTACTTACGAGTTGACAAGTCTCATAACTCGCTTGAATGTGACATAGCCATTCTTCCAGCAAACAAGTGAAGGCACCAATATTCCACAATCCAGAGGTACACGTTCATCGATATCTTGAATTCATGTTTTCGTAAAAAACAATAAAGGAGACAGTTACACAGAATAAGGTCTAATGCTGCGTTCAAGTCCTCCTGGGACGTTCGTACTTACGAGTTGACAAGTCGTAATTATGACGTCAGGTGTGTTCAAGTCAGTTTAATCGGCACAAGATGGCGGTGTACCTTCTTTTAATAAATTACAAGAAAATACAACAGGGTCTGCAGGTTTTTCCTTGGATTTCATTAACTAGCGGCGTAACAAGAACGTGACCAATTTAAGTTTATAGGACAACTAAACTATCAATTTAAACAAAAATTTACAGTCAGCTACAGACGTTGCATCCATCGATTCTGTTTCTCATTGACACGCCCCCAACTCTGAAACTCGGGGCTTAAAGAAAATTTTGAGTTTCCCACTCATAATAACGACTTTGTGGTGGCGTTCAACTCGTAAATACGATCTATCCGACATGACTCCAATCTCTTCTCTTCATGCTGATACTTTCATGCTACAGGTTTGGCACTTATCACTTCATAAGACAATACACAAAACTTATTGTATGCAAGTATGCATATTGATGTTGGTCCATTCAGCTATGGTTTCTGCCGTCAAAAGTTTCAAAATGAATCTAGTATTCTCAGTGAAGCTGTATGGGGGCCACAGTCAGTCAGACCAGAAAAAGCACAAGCTCAGAATAGACACCCTGAGAAACAAACAAAATCTTTCTCTGAATACACTATAGTATAGTAACGTCAGTAGTGAAGCACACTCATAAGAAGACATGTGAGACTGTATCATTGCAATAAATCAGAGGATGCATGGATGCATGCTGTTCTATGTTCTGTCACCATGTATGCATGCCTGTGTATTAGTGTGTAGTTTAAAGCCGTGTTATGGGTTGAGCTGTAAGGATTCTTTCCTTACTCACACAATGTTTGTATACAAGTATGTGGTGTTTGCAGTAGCGCTGGAATGCACAGGCTGGTGATTCTTCAGTTTCACTGCATTCTTCACGCCATGTTGACTGACAGGGCCTCTATGTGCTATTGTAAAGAGCACGCTTTGGTAGATGGTGTCAGCAAACAGTGTGAGTTCCGCTGCCTCAGATTACCCCCTTTTCTAACAGCACTTTCTCTTGGGCGCCTACCAAATCGAGGGAGTCAGCAAGCTTTTAGCCAGGAAAGGCTTTGAAACAAATTATGCTATTTAATATATCTCAACATGACCATTATCTTTTTTTAAAATAGGAGAAATGTGAGTAATACCTGTCTGTTTTAGCTCGACATCAAGTGCTTACGAAGGTATTCTGGGTAGGTTTAAGAGTCTTATGAGGTATACTAATGGAAGTATATTTGTAATCAAAAGAGCAAATTTCCAGTCTCTATGATATTCTAGCACTTGTGGCTTTGATGTATTTGCCTGTTTTATGGTCTGCCAGATGAAAATCAAAATCTAATCACTAAGTAATAACACAACTCAAAAAGCTGCACAATTTAAGGTATCATTCATGTTTGACTCTGTTATACATTTAGAACAATTAGTTCACCCAAATATGAAAATAGTGTCATCATTTTGTTCACCTTCATGTTGTTACAGACACTTCAAATTAAGATATTTGTAATGAAACCTGAGAGGTTTCTGTACCTTCATTGGAAGTCCAGTTTACCAAAACTTAAAAGGTCCAAAAAGCTCGTGAAGGTGAATATATGAATTCATTTTACAATGTCTTTATAAGCTTTTGGAATTTTTTGGAGGTTTTAGTAACCTGGAGTTTCAATAAAGGGACAGAAACCTCTCAGGTTTCATTAAAAATATCCTAATTTGTACTTTGAAGATTAACTAAAGGATTGGAATATGAGTGTGAGTAAATAATGACAGAATTGTCATTTTTTGGGGGTGAACTATTCCTTTAAGCATAAGTAATAATACTTTAATTTGAATCATTTTGGCATAAGATGCTTTCAAAGAAGACGGAACTGGGGATCTGTTTCTTTTTTCACAACAACACAGTCTATCAGATAAAGGGCTCATGAACATCAGCTCTCACATTTCTGTTATTATCAGAAGTGTTTTAAGGGTGATCTCGGCATAATGGATGGGCTGACTGAATACTCCCCTCGGATCTTCATGTCCCAAATTGTAAAGGGAAATGCACAATCTACATTAAAGTTATCCATTCATCATTGTTTAGAGGGTCTGATTTCCTCTGAGAAAGGTTCATTTTACACATGGGAACACTAATCTGAGTCGACATGATAAACATTGGAACAAAATGAAGCTACGATATCATGAAGCTTAAAGGTGTTCGTCAGTCTCCATTACTGCAGTGTGTCATAACCGTAGACCATCTGGCCAGCACCTCACCCGGATATTACATGAATCAACTTCCTGCAATTGACCGGTCTCGGTCATGTACACGTCTGCACTCCGTCTCTCCACCTGTTGTTTCCGACGTAAGCATGAATAGGAGATCGGGCAGCCCTGGAAGTGGCCCGGTCTCCAGTAAAATCCCCTCTGCATTGTTGCTGAAAATGGCTTTGATATTATGGCAATAGTTTTGTGTTTTTCCGTGCATCACTTCCTATTTGCAAGACTGAGGTGACAGTGTTCCTCACGTCTTAAAGGCCGACAGGTGTTGAGCAGTTCCTCAGGCATTCCACTCTATTGTATGGGCTGGTGATTTTTGTGTTTATTTAGGAAGTCCCCCTCAACACGTGCAAAGAGTCTGACGTGCTGTTATTGTCTGACAATGATGTGTCACATGGCATTAGATTTGTTTACATAAACACAACTGCTGTCGCAACATCTTTCAGGTGCTCGTAAGTCATTTGCCACTGTTTTTGCCACCTTTTGTCATTTCCTTGAAAGCTTTATTTTAAAATAAGGCTGGTTTGGTTATTATCATTTGTCCTTTACATAAGAGACACATCCAGTATAAAGCACACAGTATGTGTTTCATACATAGAGAACAGAAGGTTGTCTCCTTTTTAAAAAACTAAATATTTGTAATTTTTTTTGAAGGCTCAAAACATCATTTTTTTATCATTTCATTTTACCCCTGCTTACTCATTAAATTAATACATGTATTCTGTAAGGACACATTCATTTGATCAAAAGTGACAAAGACATTTGTAATGTTATTACAGATTTCTGTTTCAAATAAATTCTGTCTTTTTGAACTTTCTATTCATCAAAGAATCCTCACACACACAAAAAAAATCAGGGATTCGATAAAAATATTGATAATATTGTTTCAACACTGATAATAAGAAATACAACAATTATGCAACAAATAAGCATACAAGAATGATTTCTCATCACTAAGTATGCAAGTAATGATGCTGAAAATTCAGCTTTGCCATAACAGAAATAAATTAAAAATTTATTGAAATAGAAAACATTTATTTTAAATTGTAATAATATTTCACAGTATTACTGTTTTTACTGAATTTTGATCAAAATTAAAGGGGTCATATGATGTTGCTAAAAAGAACATTATTTTGTGTATTTGGTGAAATGAAATGTGTTTATGCGGTTTAAGGCTCAAAAAACACATTGTTGCTCCTCTATGCCCCGCCTTTCTGAAACGCTTCGATTTTTACAAAGCTCATCGGTCTGAAAAGCGAGGTGTGCTGTGATTGGCCAGCTATCCAGTGCGTTGTGATTGGCCGAATACCTCAAGCGTGTGACGGAAATGTTACGCCCCTTACCATACTGTGATGCCGTGTCCCGGCGCGATGAGACAAGACCAATAAAACCCATTATAAACGAGGCATTTGTTGCATCCAGTGGGGACATGATTACGGATTATAATGACTTATACTGTCTTTTTACGCGTTGCGTTGCATCGTGCTGCGTAAACATAAAACCATGTCTGCATTTGTGTTCGGAGAAATGACAAACAACAAGCGCT
>NW_015505883.1:148321-177848 GCF_001515645.1 Sinocyclocheilus grahami | reverse complement strand
TTTATTTTAAATTGTAATAATATTTCACAGTATTACTGTTTTTACTGAATTTTGATCAAAATTAAAGGGGTCATATGATGTTGCTAAAAAGAACATTATTTTGTGTATTTGGTGAAATGAAATGTGTTTATGCGGTTTAAGGCTCAAAAAACACATTGTTGCTCCTCTATGCCCCGCCTTTCTGAAACGCTTCGATTTTTACAAAGCTCATCGGTCTGAAAAGCGAGGTGTGCTGTGATTGGCCAGCTATCCAGTGCGTTGTGATTGGCCGAATACCTCAAGCGTGTAAGTTAGGCCTTCTTTCTTTGCGTGAACATTTGGGCAGCATTATGCAAATCTTCCCACACAGTGACGTAGACATGTGGGGGCGTGTTTGAACGAGGCGTTTTAGGAGGGCGTGGACCAGTCTTAACTTTTATAAAGAATATCTCTTTGGGTTTGAGACTTTAGTCTTTGCAACTTTAGGGATCTTATCTATTCACGAACAGCTTGTTCTCCAAAGAGAAAACTCCAAAGAGAAAGGAAAACTTGAAATCGCATCATATGACCACTTTAATGAAGCCTTGAGCATAACCGACTTCTCAAAAAAAAAATCTTACCAACCCCAAATGTCTATTTACTTATTTATTTATTATTTATAGCTTATTATTAATAAAGTGTTATAATATTTTAAAATAATCAATGGTTTGTGGTGCCCTAACATTGTCGCAATCTGCTGGAGCAAGGGAATGAGGAAACGTGGAGATTTCACAAAACGGGAGTCTTTAATAATCCAACATGGAGACACAGAACACAAAGATGACGTTCAAGACCCGACAAATACAAACTGAACAGACTTACTGGGACTTTTAAACACAGAGCAAATAGGTGCATGGAATCAGTCAATTAACTGGGACGTGGAACACATGGGGAGGGAAAACACAACAAAAAACAGTCCATAATCCTGACAAACATCACATTCAGGGAAAAATAAAAAATTATTCATAACTCATTGTGAATAGAATACAAGTTTGCTTTTTCATGATGCTACATTTACACGGCTAGATGCTATTATGAGTCAAAGTTGATGGGCATATCTATACTGAATAAAAAGCTATAAAATAAGTGTAGTTTATAGTATAATTTCTGTTGTCATATACTAATGTCAGCTTATATGCATTTCTGTTTTATGTGGAGCTAATCTAATTTTATTATATCTATCTACAGTATCTAAGAATGATAGTGTTGAAGCATTGGACCCATGATTTTTTTTTTTTTTTTTTTTGTATGTACAACAAACCCACAATCTTCTTACACATAATTTTTTTTATTTGTTTGTTTATTTATCAGAGACAATACACTAGGCATTGTTACACACAGACAACCGATGCCGTGTACATCAATAAAGAAAATAAAGACATATACAGGAACAATATTAAGATGAGTAAATGATGATGAAACTATCCCTATCGCCCAGATTTTCAAATTCAAATAGCAAATAGCAAATGTGAATCAACATATCTGCACAGAAACTTTTATTCAATGACTATTCCCACACACTGATGCCGCAGGACTGCAGCTAATATGAGGTAGGATGCACTGCTTAATTATATTTGTTTTGAATGACATTAGCAAATGCAAGAGACATACAAAAACACTGTGGTCTTTAAGACTTCTGCTCTCCTGGAGCAGCACTGTTTATTATTGCAGTACAATAATATTTCTTCTCTCTACTAATACGTTTATTCTTCCCCAGGGTGAAATGCAAGAGTTTTAAAAGGTTTGTATGCTTTATAAATATATTTACAACCACACACACACACTCACACACTCACACACATACATATATTCCAGGTAAAATACAACTTGTGCTCAAAACAGTACATGAGGCATGCTGCCAGTTATGATCAATTATTTTTCATCTTTAAAGTTTATAAAAAATAAAACCTGCATGTACAGTTTAAATGTGTGTTGAGGGTTTAAATCCAGACATGTGAAGCTCATATTTTTGACTTTGGCCCTTAGCTTAGAATCCCATTATTGCATTATTGTAAATGGGAATGCATTTTAAGCAAACTGAGGGATGAGTCAAAATAATTTTTGTGTTTAAACCCAAATATAACGTTAAGCCCCCCACCCCCACCCTTTTGTAATATTTTTACTTTGTCATACTACAATGTTGTTATTTCCTGTGAGGGCTTGAGGTCCACTTTAAACCTTATGATATAATTTTTCTTCTGCATGACGAAACCCAAAGAAATTCAGTCTCTCTTCACAGGAAGTTGGTCAAATTATTCCACAAACACTTAGGTTAATCTTTATCAACACAATGTAAGGTTAAGGGAGGGCTGTCATGCTGAGACGTATCCCATTACAAAAGTTTAAAGTAGGACATGTCAGAGGCGAATGCAAGGTGAAATCCATCCGCTGGAGTTGTGTTTATATGAACTGCTGCCAAGCAAAATTATTTCTTCGAGTTTATTTTTGTGTAGGGAAAGACAACTACCTAAATAGTTATTACCACTGTCTCTAGTTGTAGAACAAGAACGGGGGAAGGAATGGGGGAGGAGGCGATCTGTCGTGGGTCTAAGGGAAAAATGCAACGCTGAAGGGAAAGGAGGGGTTTAGTGCTGTGGAAAGTTAATATCTTAAAACAATACACAGCGCAACCGGACGATGAGAATTTGGCAGCGGCGTAACTCTTCACCGTCACTGATCTGGCTATTAACAGAGACAAGAGCTCCAGGGCCGTTGTGCACTTGCTGAAACACTGGATTTGATTTCCTCTGATATTATCTGTTTGTTGTTCTGTTCCTGACTCATAATGGACTGGTCTGGTGCCATATGTTCTAGAGGGCTGGTAAAGAGGACCAGTCCCAGATGGACGTACACCCTCCGGGAACCAGAGTTAAATACCACCTCTGTAGAACAGAACTGGGTTTTGGCATGGAACGTGAAGAGAGGCTTGGTTTTGGAACTGATGTAGAAATGAGTACAGAGATTAATGCTAGTGCTTGATCCTATTAGTTATGTCAAGAAATGAATCCAGAGCACAACTTGACTGGGTTTGTGGCTCATTAGCAGGATGTAATTGGCTGGAATTCCAGAACTGAAATGCCAGAGTTGAATGTTCTACACATCTCCTGCCTCTTACATATGAGTTTATGAAATATTAACACATTTTATCACGTTCAAATCTTTTCTCCCTTCATAACTCCACAGATTGTGCCTGCCACCAGCATGTCTCTTAACATATGTCAGTTGGACTTCTCAGGCGCATTGCCCTGAATGTGATGTTTGATTTTCCATGACTGGTTCCCTCACATTGTGTAAACAAATAAACAGAGAAGCTCCAGGATGGCGCGAGCAGGATTGTGAGAATTGAGAGGCCTGACCTGTCTCTTAGAGACCCAATTGTTACAAATGTTTGGTTGTACAAACCCAGCTTCTCTGTGTTTGCTGAAACATACAACTTGTATCACTTTTCCTGATTCATGGTGAAAAACTGACATGCAATGTGCCCCTTTGAGCCAAATAGAGTTTAAATGGGGGGGGGGGGGGGGAAAGAATATTTTAAATTGCATCATTAAATTCTAAGAAAAAAATGTGTATAAAAATGATATGGGAGATATATTTACACCAAACTCTTGCTGTTATTTCTTGCAGAAGAAAAAAGGAGTTATTGATCCAAGACTGTGACACAGGTGCAAATAAAACACATAAGTAATTAAGTAAGTGCATACTGTCTGCACCCAGTCTTGTATCTTTGTATTGTCTTTATCTGTTTTCTTTGTATCAGTCTATCTCTGTCATTCTGCTGTAACGCTACATACAGTAGCCTTGGACAATCAAGCTTTGAGCCAGCTGTATTACACTCACTCTAGTGAGACTCAGAAGTTGTCTCTGTTCGAGACTCATTATAAAGAACGACAGCCGTCTCATCAGAGAAACAGGACATGCCCCAGGGCATAAATCATCACACAACCACACAAACCCTGAGCCTCCTTTCTGAATGTAGCACATAACTGTTCATACACTACCGCTGGTGATACTTCAGAATAAAGTCTTAAAATACACGTGTAGGCTAAGAAAAAAATACTTTTAATTAACAGACAAAAATATATTTTGTAAAACACTGCAATATCTTTTGTGACATATTATAAGGCTGCATTAATGATTACAAATGATTTTTGGCTGAAATGTTTCTTTAAGCAGTCTAATGTCCCCCTTTATTAAATGTGATACTACCTCTGTTTATTTAAAGTATGCATTTGGCCAGTGAAAAAAGAACTGTTATGCTAACGCTGAGAAGACATTTGTTTTCACTTATTATTAAGGGTAATGTTTGGCAAAGTAGAACTTTAAGAGATTTTTAGAAAGGTTATGATTGCGCTTCTGGAGGGTTTATGAGATAATCAAGAGCACAACACATTTATCAAGCAGGCATAACAGAGAAGTGGATTGGAGGGCTGGAATTCATCTTGCTAAATTACTTCAGAGGAATAGGAGGCTATTTTAGTAAATGTATTTATCCTGCTCCCTCAAACCAACCCTACGCCACCACTGCAGAACATGAATAAATTAATAATATCAGAAGAAAACAACACACCTCCCCTATGAAAAACTAATTTTCTAATTAATTATTTTCCTAGATGGCCATGACCTGCAGATTTCAGTTCCAACAATAGTTATCAGAATTAGCTAAATTACACCATATGTGTAGGACACTGCCAATCGGAAGGCAGCAACGGTCATCAGGATTACTTGATTATTACAAACTGGTGTGTTTGATAAGGGTTAGAACTAAACACTGTGGGTAGTGGCCTTTCATGAACCAAACTGACTTTCACTCAGGCTGCGTCCAAAAGCTTAGGCTGCTGACTAGTTGCCTCGCTGCCTTATCAGGCAATGACACTGCAGGCAGAATTTGCACCCTCACAAAACTGATTTCGGACATGCTTCTGAGGCAGTGTAACAGTTTAATGATCTACAACAAAATAGAACGAGCTTTGGTGATATCTAAGCGAATATTCAATTACTATAATACTGATTTCTCTCTAGAAATAACATCAAAAGTGCAAAACGTTGGTCAGAAACATACATTTACACACAGACTGACCACCAAACGCAACTTTCAGATGCCATCTTTATTTTATTTTTTTTAACTCAACCATCACGGAATCGAATGAACAAGAGTGTGGGATATCAAAGGCATCAAAGGATACATCTATGCTGCCTTCAAAAATCGATCAGATTTGGATCAGATCAGGAAGTGAAGCTGACATTGGATTCGGACGTGACGTGATGCCTTCCTACCTTGGAATGCATCCTTCGAAAGCAGCATTTTTTAGCTTTCGGGCGCTGCCTAAGTCAGGGGCGACCAATCCAGCTCCTGGAGAGCCACCTTGGAGCAGAGTTTGGCTCCAGCTGTAATAAACGGGTGTGTTGGATCTAAACTCGGCAGGAAAGTGGTCCTGACTGGATTGGATATCCCTGCACCGTGTGTCATGGACAAGAATGGTAACTAGAGACAAGCAACTTGTTGAGAAGGGGTGTGCTAATATTTTTTAAGTGATCAGACTATAACATTTAGCCTAGTGGACCATAAAGTGAAAAGTAAGTGAAATACTACCATGCACTTGCACTGAAGGTGAGATCCAGGCCACATCAAAAGTCAGAATATCATAGACAACTAAAAATGTACTCTGAAGTTTAGGCAGGTAAGCATCGGTGCAGAAAATCCTAGAAACCAACCAGAACACATGCATAACAATGCCCTGGCAACCACACAGAACACCCTGGCATTTTAAAAGCGACACTTGCATTGGTAAGGTAAGCACAACTCTGAAAATTTGTTTAGATTATGTGAATACCTGTTTTATTATTATTATTGAATATAGACTGAACGCATAGACACTAGAAGCATCTTTCAGGCCTTATTAACAATCTGAGAATGTCCAACTGACTGGGCAACCTCGTTCGAGGGATCCCAGCCTAATCCTTATGGATTTGGGGGATTTTCCCATACTAGATGAGAAGCAGATGTCTCCATCTCTCCCTCCCTCCATATACTTCTCTTTATCTTGCTCCCAGTTAACTTCCCTCACTTTGTCAATTGTCAACTTGTGTTGACGTCAAAGCATGTCCCTCTCTCTTTTGGTTTCTGGCTGTCCTTTACCCTTTTTCCTTCACTCACCCCTACACATTTCCCTTCAATTACCCCCTTCCAAGCATCTTATGTGCCTCTCCCACTATCTCAGTCTCTCAGGCCCCCTCCTGAAACAAGTCCCTCATCCTTCTCATTCCCTGGGGTACACTGAACGAACACAAGCACCATGGGAAGGCCCAAAGTCCCCAGAAACCTCATCACATGACCGGAGCGCCCGTCTTTCCTTGGGAGGCACGCAGTGCTGGTGGTAAGGTGGAACTGTGAACTTCATGGACTGCATCCAACAGCTCCTGTACTTTCTCATGGAGCAACAAAAAACAAGGCCATTCGGTGAAATGGTCTGTTTTTGACAATTCCCAGTTGACTACTCTGGCAGACACTAGGTAAAAAAAAATCTATGTTTAACCCTAGTTAATTATTTTTCTGTAACTATTTTTTTTTTGGAGGTGAACTGTGACATTTCTAAAAGAGGGGTTTTGAAAAATTATAGCGGATAAGTACTGTAGTGTGTGGACTTTACCTTGTAATGGCCTCTTGAACCCTTCAGTGCTCCAAAAATCACCACCTCTTCAATAGCCTACTTTTCAACACCACGTCCAATTCTGTGCGGACTCTTATGGACAGTAGCTCTGTGGATCCTTTTGTTGAGGTCTTTGGGCTAATACTCTTGGCAATGGTCTCAGTATAAACATATCTGTTTTTCTGTGGGTTTGCGCTTTCTGAGTGGTCACAGGACTGCTGGACAAGCTGTCTGTAAACAAGGGGCTGGTAGAGGGAACAGGAACTCCCTATGGAGTACTATAACAAAGATGGAGGGAAGTTTTCTGTTTGTGTATGTTTGTGTATAAAGGGATGAGATATCAGTCACAACTGGGAAGCATTACACTCTAAAAAAATGTGTTAGCTCAACAACAACAACAAATTATGCAACAGTATGCATCAACTTTTTGAGTTATGACAACATCTAATGAAATTATGTTCAACCAACAAACCTAAGTTAAAAGAACTTAATATGTAACAAACACATATTTTTAAATTGATTACTCAAAAAACTTAAGTTGCTCCAACTAATGTATTTTAGGCCTGGAACCAATTTATATAATCTTTTTTCAATTCAAATCCACAGATATCATAGCACATGCTATTTGTAACTTATTTAGCATGTATATTTAATGAACATAACAGCATTAAACCCTAACAGGTCTTTCACTTCACTAAAAAGGTCACACTTTAAATTAAGTGGCCCTAATACCTGTGTACTTACATAGTAACTAGATGTGTACGTAGTATGTAACCACAGTGTAAGTACACATTGGTACATAGTATCTAGAGCTGTAATATTTCTGTACAAATGAGACTGCCGTTGAACTGCTGGCTGCAAGCTGGTGGAACTTTGCTCTTCCTTTGCTGTTATCTTTGTGGGATAAACAGTCGGGAGCCGGAGAGTGTGCAGGCACTCAAGGAAATGCCTCCTTAACAAGAACACCGATGTTTGTACATTGTCGCTCTCCTTTTACTCTCTCCCCCACTAATCCAGCTGCCCTTGCTATCCTCCGTCTCCTCACCTCCATTACTCTTCCAGTGCTCTCATTTTATACACTGTTCGATTCCACATTAAATTCTCTCATGTTCTCTCGCTCATTTTTCTCCTTGCAAAGGATTAGAGTGATAAGGAGCAGCAATTACTTTCTTGCGATCATTAGCTTGATTCTCCCAGCCTAAGGCTAAATTGTGCCAGTGTGGCGGACGTCAGCTGATACAGGAAATCGACTGCATGAGAAGAATGAAGCAGTTGCAGAAGCACAGTAACTGTTCACTTACTGTCTAACATGCAAACTCATGAGAAACATGAGTTCGGTTTGGCCTGTTGAACGGACAAATCAGCAGATGTACAATGAACAGCTGGAAAATGTCTTGAACTCTTGCCATGGGAAATTCAATTATATACAATGAGAAATGCCAAAAAAGAAAAATTCTCAAGGGAGTTTAGCATTGCATATGTGACATTAGGTTGAGAATGGATGAAAACATTGAAAAAAGGCCAAAAATTAAAGGAGGGACACAAACCGTATCTAGAGACTTGGGGGTGAGTTCCTTTGACTTGAGACAGTAAGCAACCATCCTGCAGTCACACAAATTGCAAAATTATGGTCCACTTTACTTGGTAAAGAGGAGCAGGTTCTTTGGTTGAATTGTTACCTAATCAGAATAAAACTCAGAGGTGAGGTCTGAAACATAAGCATGAGAAATGAGGCTGTTTTTCAAAGAAAAATGTTCACTTGTTTTGACTGCTGTGGTTTTGTTTGCATGCAAACTTGTTTTTGGCAAAGCAAAGCAGAAATCAATCCAGACAGTTTATGGAAACTTCAAACAGCACTTTTCATCTAACAGAGGTCAAGAACTTCAGGTCCAGAAGATGTTGACACTTCTTAGTCTTATGAATACTTTAGAGCTATTTGGACCATAAAGCCATGTTTACATTGCAGTTATCAAAGTATTTCAATTAGGGTTTGTGTCTTACTTGGGCGGGTTAGTCAGATTTTGAACTGTACTGGAGTCCAGAAGAACTCTACCTTAGATCATGTTCAAGTGGATGAGTTCAGACATCAACCAAACAAACCAGACTCTGACGTAAAACAGTCTTGAGTCTGTTAAAAGCTCCAATGTGAAAGCACACTTAAAGGCATCCACCAGAACTCAAACAGCTTGCTAACAAGTCCACCACATTGTGAGTGACAGCTGACTTGGTCATGTTTGTCTTTGAAGGCAGCGCTCCTCCAATTTTACAGCCTTACCTTTTCATTACCAGGAATAGAGGAAACAGAGGCGTACTTAGAAATGTCAGTGCAGATGTGACTATTCACAAGTCACATTTTTCAAAACACTCATCCAAACCAGATGTTTGCTCATCATAAACAAGACAAGGGCAGAGAAGAATTAACAATATTGGCTAATACCGGGTGAATTGTTATCTCTCTTAAACTGAAAGCGCTAGACTACTCAGAACAACGGTCAAATTTTCACTGTCTTTGTTTAAACTGAATGACCCTCTGCCCTGCTGAATGCTCTGCCCTTCTAACACATCACTATCAGTTCATTCGTTTTAAAGGTTTACCAGACATTACAGCTTTCATTTCCTGCAAGTAAACCATGTGACCATCTTGTACTTGCTGTGAGGGATGGATTTGTCTATAATAGTGACAAATGGGCCAGTGTGCAATAAAGCCAATCAATGTTGATGAAAAGGACGCATTGTTTGGTTTTTTGTTTGTTCAAGCGCCATAATGACAAACAAATTGAAAAATATAGAGCTTCAGAATAACTGAAAAGTTGTATGGACCACTTTTGTGATCATTTATGGTGCTCATTCATTGTGACTATACTTAGAGACTGACTAGGATGAATTATGACAATATATATTTATATATATATATATACACACACACACACACACACACACAGTATATTAGGGCAGAGGCGGACAAAGTACTCAACTCCATTACTTGAGTGAAAGTACAGATACTGCTGGTCAAATATTATTCCATTACAAGTAAAAGTTGTAAAGATTTTAACTTAAGTACTTAAGTACCAAAAGTAAATGTCCTTTTTTATGTCAATGCACTGTTTTATTGTCGTACATAATACTTGCAATACTTCTGAAGCAACTTAGAATACATTACACATACTGAATATCTGACTAGCTTGTAGTATCTTTGGAATAAAGAGCTTTTAGAATGTTAAAAACCTATGGGGGAAAAACAAAACAAAACATAAATAAATAAATATTTAACACCCCCACAAAAGCAGGATGGTAGTGATCTCACACAGCTCTGACAGTCCAACACCTTTTGTGTTTTATTAGGAGATGCACAACAGTTTTTCAGTGGCTTTATAGGTAATATTTTCACCTACACAATTTAGCATAATCAGACAATATTGTGTCTAATATATACCACAATATCAACTTCTTATTATTGAATTGTTATAAATAAATATCACATTTGCAACTGGTCAGTGTTCAAAAAATGCTGGGAAATCACTTCATGTAGCCCTACAGCCCGAGACATTGGATGGTCTTTTTCTTTCAAACTGCATTCCTTACACTTTTCTCACACATAAGTTTAAATTATGGCAGTAAAAGTTTGCGAACTGATTTACACACAAAATTTTCCCATTAAATCAAGGCACAACTGTTGGAGAGTTTCAGGTTCATCTGTAGTGTATGTCTGAACATGATCTGGAAAATAAATATGATAATCAAAACTCAGGATTTAAAAAGCTGACAAATTTCCAACTCATGAGAAACAAATCAACTCATTCCCCATAACATTGTTTTGGCAACCTGCTGAGCATCCTTGGATTTAAATGCATATGGGGTGCAGGCATCTGTTAAGATCAAACAAAATCCTAGTGTTCCTCTCAGAGGAACTGTAAGTTTTGCTGCATATGTTTGTCAAAATTCCACATCCTTATAAAATATAATTGCAAATAATTTGTCCATAAATAACTTAGTGTCCTTAGTTGCCATTACAGCAAAGTATTATATATACGTATAAAGTATTTCATAAAAAAAATAATGGTTTGTTGTAACAATTAATTTTAATAACAGTAGACTCACTAAATGTAAGGTGTGTTTAGGTCTAAAGTTGTCAACTGATGGGTAGCGATCCAAAAATGTAATTCTGTTCTGTTCAATAGATGCCAACGTAGGTAGGTTGATTGACCTGCCTCACCCTGAACTAAAAAAAAACATGAACTACTCAAAGAACACAAGACCGGGTCCAACTGCAAAAAGGGAAAACATGGTTTGTGTCAACCACTTGATTTGTATGGTGAATTATTGATAGCAGAGACCATAAAACTTAGAATATTGTTGGGCCTTTGCAGTTTATAGTGATATTTTCAAATTCAATATTTTGTACTGTTTTGTTGGGATGCCACTTGTCCAGAGTCCTGTACTGTACAGTCTTGAAGCAAAACCGTTGAGAACAAGTGGTTTAGGTGAATTTACACGTAACCAACCTCATTTTCCAGTATCCATCTGTTCGTACAGTATGACGGCGGTGAGCTTCAGTGATGTGAGCTCCCTGGTGCTCCCGTTTCCTCAAACAGATGAAGAGAAGCTCTGGTGAAGGACTTTCCCAACCTAACGGATGGGTTTTATGGAGCCCCAGGGTTTAGGCTTTGGCTGATGACAGGTAACCAGGTGGGGACGAGCTGTGAAGACGGGTAATGAAGTTACATAACTAAACTGTCCTGTGAGCGCTCGAAGAAGTGTCGAAAAAGACATCTGTGTCTACAGTGCAGTACATGCAATGAAACTGATATTATAACACAGTGATTTGATTATATTACAGGCAAAGCAATTTGTCAGTTGCAACAACTTACCTAAATAAAAAACTTAGTGGTAAGCTTTTAATAACAGTTTATAATTTGAGGTATCAAATTGGATTTAGCAGGAAATGTCAGTTTTATGCCTCAACTAGAAAACCAAAAGTTGCGTTTACCTTTAAACAAAGAATCAGGACCAGTAGACCATTAAAAAATACATTAGACCGAGGAAGACTCCAGTCATATGAGTAGGCTAATAAAAGCTGTTTTATTTTACATGGTGTGGGTTGCTGACATGTTATGATCATACAACCAGCTGAACACTACTCTCTTTATCTATGCACCCACAAGACTTGCCATGATATACAGTATAGTAATGCTTATTATTGGGATGATACTGCTATACATTTTTGGTTTAAAGAGGGAAAATGAAACTTACTTGACAACAGCAAATAGCAATATCTTAACAAATTGCATAGCCTTAAATGATGTATATTCCCCTGAAGGGCATGTTACACAATATGTGGCAAGCTTTTTTCATGAATTGAGGGTGATTGGAGGATGCGACGGATACACTTGTTTCATCCTTCAAAATATGCTGAACAAAGGCCACCTGCCTAGCCAATTGAGATGGCCTTTCATGGTGCTTAATAACATGGCAGTCAACCAGTATTGTATAAAGCACTATATAAATAAAGGTGACTTGACTTGACTTGACTTATTTGCAACTTTTTACGATGGAGCAGCCTATTTTTGAGAAGCACCTTTTTGAGAGTTATTAAATCATTTATTCAACTGATTCATTCAGAAATATATTGACTGATTTATACTAATTAACTGAAATGTATTTATACTTTAAACAATTTCATTACAAAACAGGTAAATGGTTGGCGCATGTTGCGTTTTCAAATAAATATTAAAATGGTCCCAAACCCACAGCACATTGGATTTACATTGGTCATAGTAAAATATATATATAAATAAATAAATGCAATCAGAAAATACAGAAATCTGTATTACAGTAATCATTACTGATTAATGTATAGGCAACTGCGCAGTGAAAATGTACAGTGCAACACAAAAAAAATTACTCTGCATTTTGATTGATGCTTCTTCTGTTCTTTGCTCCTCCATCCTCCACTCTGTGACCTGGAAATCGATTGAAGTCCAATAACATGACGGATACATCAATCCTCTAAATGCACTGTAAAGACACAAGGAACAAGGAGAGAGAAAGCTTTCAGAGGAAAATCATGATGTGAGTATATACTACAAAGTTAAGAATATATGAAATGGCAGAACCACATCATCAATCTTAAATCGTAATTCCAGTGAGGCATGATGGAAATCAATAAGCGACAGGCCATCAATCATTATCAATTACCACCTGATCTTTCTGTGAAGGACGAGAATAAAGGTCAATAAGTGGCCATTTCATAACAGGTCATGCTTTTGGGACGGATTAATCTGCACACATCCATTCCTCACTATTCCCAGCATGCCTCCTTTGGCAAGCAGGGAGGGAAAGAAGCCGGCCAATGACAAATGAGTTCAATTATCCCCATCGTGAATCGGAGAGACGCTGTGTGCTGCGCTCAGACATGCATTGCTTGAGGGAAGAAATGATCAATAAGGGAGGCAGCAAGATGGGGCTGTGAATAGTGTGTCACTGAAGAATGGCGTGTTTAATTACAAACATGAGCATGAGCTCCATGAAGAGAAAAACATGTGATTAAAAAAGAAATACCATGAAAAGAAGGGTATAAGAGAAAACAAGTAGTGACATGGGGAGATAAGCAAATGAGACAGGAGGATAAAAAACTATTGATATAATTGTTAGGGGTAAAGCCAGGAGAATACAAGGTTCAATATTAGATTAACCAGTCGGTCATCAAGCCAAGAAGGCGCATTGATTATAGCAAGGGAATTTATAAACCCCGAAGACATTACCAGCCAGGTTAGATGAGCTGCAATCTCAGGACTGGTGAAAATAAAATGCAGGAAAAGCAATGAATACAAACCCTCCCGTGCATCCTATGGGCTCAATGTAAGCTTTTCATTATCCTTTAGATATTAGTGTCAGCGCTGGCTGGATGTATTAAACAATATGACGGGTAAAATATTGAGTAGGTTGTTTTGAGAACGTATACAAGCAATCTTGTGCATATTTCCTTTGCAATGGCAGTTAATGTCCTTCTTCTGCAATTACGCTGGGGGAAAAAAGGACAGCCGGGAAACAGACAGTTCATTTTCCCAGTTAACATGCATAATTTTGCAAGCAGATGGAGATCACATCAGATCACTGCTCTCTGTGACATGGATCAGGGAAGAAGTACACAGCGTTTTTGGTGCTGACTCAGGCCGGTTCTGATTCATAGACACAACCTGTGCATGAGCCCTGTGACACATGACAGTTTCATTAACCGTGTAATGCCTGACTTATGAAAAAATCTTGTGCTTAAAAATAGCTTCCGCTATGTGCTGTACGCACGTTCACCAGAGAGTGGCATTCCTGAGGATGACGTAGGATGTAGGCGTAGCGTAAACTCCGGTGAGAATATGCTAGTCTCGCGAGAACCAAGTTTTGTTTACAGCAAAGGAAAACCAGTTTCCTCTTGGCTTATATCGAAATCCTCCAACATTTTTCTTTACAAATTTTTGTTTTGTACTTCTAATTCGTGACTGGTGTTATGTTTTGTTCTCTCCTCTGCGCTTTCGCATTCGTCACTGCGTTTGCCTATGACCTACGTCATCCTCTGGAACGGCACTCTCTCGTGAACGTGAGTATGACTGTTAGCGGAAGCTAGAGATTACGGGTTTAAAACATTTTAAATATGATATTTTTATATAAGATATTTTTCTTACAAAAATGCATCGATTCACTTCAGAAGGCCTTTATTAACCCCCCGGAGCCATGTGGAGTACTCTTTATGATGGATGGATGCACTTTAATTTGCTTCAAAATCACGACCACCATTCACTGCCGTTATAAAACTTGGAAGAGCCAGGACATTTTTTAATATAACTCTGACTGTATTTGTCTGAAAGAAGAAAGTCATGTACACATAGGATGGCTTGAGGGAGAGTAATTCATAAGGGTAATTTTTATTTTGGGGTGAACTATCCCTTTAACTTCCTTTATGAAAATCATTAAAGATTTCACAACAAAAAGACGTGTGTACCACAACCTAAAGGTCAGTGTTTTTAGGACATTGGGTATCTTAGGATACTACTATGGATTTATTTGCTAAATGTATAAACTATCAGTCAGAAGGCATTTAGTAGATTGTGTACAGGTTTTTCCTCAGGGTTTTTCAGCAAATATTTGATTGTGCTGAAAATATAGAGGCCTTGGAAATTCAAGTATCAAGTGGGATGTATAGGGTTAAAAGTCTCATGCAGCTACCCCAACAAAATCACACTCCACTTGCACCTTTTCACACCAGGCTTTGTGAGAACAGCCTCTTTCTGTCTCCCTCTTTTCAGTCCTTCCCTCCTGCTTGGTGGAAGAAACATGAAAACAGAGCTGAGCAAATGGCAAATGCTCTGAAAGTCAATCCAGAGACGCTGATCAAAATAAGCACAGCAGTCTCAAGGTGTCATTCAAGTCCAGGCATATATGACCAAGGGCATGAATAGAGCCCACCATGGGTGCAGAGCGTGCTCTATCGATGCAGAATAAACAGAGAACACCCTGAGTTATTATTGTTTCAGAGAGCATTATGCAAAAATAATCATAAATGAAATGACAAATATCTAACAGTAAATGTAAAGATGTATATAAACGGTTAAATAGAGTACTTGCTAAGGAAGACAAGTCAAATTCAAAATCTACATTTTAACAGAATTAAGAAAAAGACCAATCACAAATGAGTATTCAAATATTACAATGACTGCAATTTTGAATCCTGAACATTCTGTTGATGTACTAACACAATCTCATGGCAATTCGTAAGTAATGTATGTTTGGGCGAATTGGTGGCTACTACTTGGTGGCTACTGCTGTTAAATCTTTTATGCTTACTTTTTTTTTAAATCATACGTAAAATCTACAATGTATGCCTAGAAAGACATAGCTGCAAGCACATGGGCTGTCAATCGATTCAATTTTTTTTATCTGATTAATCACATCATTTTTCTGTGATTAATCGCGATTAATCGCTCACTTCATGAAATTAAGCATATAGACCATTTATCTTGTTTCAAATGTTTATTTTGTCACCATTTGCTATATCCAGCAAAGTAAACCAAAAGATTGAAGGGTGATTCTCAAAAATCTATATTTTCTGCAAGCTTTTTTCCAGATAAATTTAGCTGTCTTTCCAAAAAAGGACACTTAGAAGCTCCAAAAGGACACCAAAGAACCAAATTATATAAGGAGCCCATATAAGCACATATGAAAGAAAAAAAACTGAATTTTATAGTATGTGTGTACAGTGCAACAGCAAAGAGCTGTTTTACATTTTAGAGAAGTCAAGTTACCAAAGATACCGAACAGGACCACATGGAGATGCTAAAAAAAAACTAAACCAATCGCCTGCTGACTGCATATATCTACTACAGTACAGGGATCCATTCAGTATAACTAAACACAGCAACATAAACATGACCAATCAAAACATTATCGTGAATGTGTGTGGAAACAACGTGAATGTACGGAAATGTCTGTGCCTGACTGTGCATAAATAGGCTACAAGGTGCGATCAGTGCCTCAAGAGCACTCATACACGCATTATTATAACGAACTCATGCATGCTTACTGTGCGACTCCTGTATGCCACCGCAATCGTCTTTACCAGGTTTGCAGTCTTCATCCATCAAAACTTTACTAGCGAGACACTGGTTATCCAGTCGAGAAACCGTAGTTTGCGTCTCATCTGGCCCTACAGCGGTAGGATGTGTTGACAAAGGATTGCGCTCTTCAGAGACAATAACAGAATATTACAGAGCTTGTGTTTAAAAGCGAAACACACTGGAATGAATAATTCACTTAAAACTCAACGCGAGTCTCTGTTGGACTGGACTGAAAACTTTCCCGAGTTTAGCGGCTTAAAATTATCTAATCGCAAGCAGACTAGCAAAATTGGTTTAAAGGGTTAGAATAGGAATTGTGCTTCAGTAATTTTGCGTTAATTGCGTTAAATTATTTTAACGCGTTAAGGATTGTAAAATTAATCGCATGCATTAACGCGTTAACGATGACAGCCCTAATATATATATATATATATATATATATATGAGTCTCTGTTGGACTGGACTGAAAACTTTCCCGAGTTTAGCGGCTTAAAATTATCTAATCGCAAGTAGACTAGCAAAATTGGTTTAAAGGGTTAGAATAGGAATTGTGTTTCAGTAATTTTGCGTTAATTGCGTTAAATTATTTTAACGCGTTAAGGATTGTAAAATAATGAGCATGTACATCATAAATCCATATTTCAACATGTGTTTTTGCTTTACCCAAAATCACTATGCTAAGCCATAATTATTTATATTTTACAACTGTCAAGGTGAATTTTGTGTGTGTGAAAGACAAAGAAAAAACAAACTTAAACACATTAAAATATATGCAATAGGCAATATATCAAAGATTACAGACTATTGCTCCTTCATAATAATATGCACTGATGAATCTTGCACAATAAGATCAGGAATTAGCATTCAGAAATAAATTGGATCGAGATTTCATGTCGACTCAGAACCCAACAAAACCATTTTCATTCTCGTTATAAAATCTGACAATTAACTTTCCAAAAACAAGTATCTTATTTTGAGATCGTAAGAAAATACAATGAAATAATCAATAATGGATGAATGATTGTCATGCTTACAACCCATATCAAGCTAGATATTGCTATTTGCTAATTATGAGCCTTTGGGAAAATATGCAAAACACATCTTCACTGCAGTTGCTCTGTTTATGTTGAAAATATCTTTCTTTATAACCTCAGCCCCATTATAGTGTTATTGGAAGAAGAGCATTTAATGTAAATGTGATAACATTTAAGTGTGATATGTGTTCGACTCGTTATTTCTCATAATGTAATCCTCAAAGTGCTGGAGGTGGACATTACTAAAAGAAGCACTCTCACTCACATTATTTGCTTCACCATCAGAGCCCACAGTAACAACAGGCTGATACGATGGCAAATCTCCCAGAAGAGCTGTCATACAGTATGATTGGAAGGAGAACAGAATGAATTGCCCTGCTCCCGGCACCTGGGGTCTGTCTGCCTTTTTGGCACTGAGATAATAGGAGAAGTGCCTGACGAATATCCCTGCTGGCTATGCAGAAGGAAGTGTGCATTTGAAAGAGTGGTGTGATCTTAATCAATGGTCGTGCTTGTTCAATTAGTTAATTAACTAATTGAGGAGGTTTTACAGTGATAGTGAGATTTACAGTGAGTGGACATGTCTCAGATGAGGTTCAAACGGCACAGTTGGTCGGTGTTACTCAGACACATTCCAAGAGTATTTGTGTATGATCCACCACTACAAGATTTTAACTGACAACCTTAAGTAAAGCCATGTGAATGATACTGAAAATTTTCATTGTTAAAGTATTTGCAAGAGAAAAATGTGTCCATACTGTTAAAATAAAATAAAATAAAATAAATGAATGAATAAATTGCGGTTAACCCCAAAAAACAACACAATGAAGTGTGAAATTCAAAATAAAGCTAAAACACCTGTAAAAAAAAAAAACATTAATATGAAAAATTCCTTAATTTCAATACAACACATTGTGCAATACTTTTAGAGTCATTTTTACACTGCACAAAGGAAAAATCATTTGAAAATCTATAAACACATTTGTCAAGATCTTAGAAATGTACTTCCTGTATTCATGTTGGTTTCATACAAAGTAAAAAATGATTTTTTCAAAGATGATTGGACTATGTTTTACAAGAAAATGCAATTTCAGTCGTTCTGCTTCAAAATGTCATGTTTAATTCAATGTGATGCTTGTTTTTTCTCAGTAATTATTTGTGCAATTTACTAGCAATTTCTGATTGAAAATTATTTCAAAGTAAATCCTACACCATTTTGTTTTCATTGATATGATTTTGAAAAACCTCATTTTGAAAATAAAAAAACAATTTTGAAAATACTATTTTCAAGAAAATTTTCAGTTTAATGAGTCTAAAATGTGTTGTAAACATCAAATTAAAAGTACCTTTGAATACATGTGAATACCCTTCATGTTCCTGAATGTTGGTCACACCACTTGACTTTGGTTGGGCAGACTTTAACTTTCCTTACATTTTGGAAATATTAATAAGCAGCGAAGCAGTTATGTTAAAATATTATTTTGTTTGTTATTAATTTGTTATCTAAGAAATAATATATAGGCCTACACTATGCCATAGATAGAAGTATCACTAGTACTACTGCTCATACTTATCGCTCATATCTTCAATGTGTAACTTGCATCTCACTGTTTGTGTTTAATCTCAAATTATGCATCTTGAAGAGTGGTGGCTATTACTTTTATAAGCGTCATCTACTACATACGTAATTCAATTCAGTAGTTTGGCTGCCTTTGTGATGAACGATTTCTATAGGCACCCATGAGCGGAGAGCTGGCAAATCCAGAATGCTGAGGTGGGGTTTGAAGTGTTGGAGAAGTAATTGTGAATGTGCCTTACCTCACAATCATTCTAAGAAAGGCCCGAAATTCCAGAGCTATAAAAATACCACAGCTGTCAGTGCGCAGAACAGTCTAATGGCCTCATAAGCAGTTATCTTGAAATATGCACACACTTTTCCATTTCTTAACATAACTAAAAAAAAAGATTTCCTCCAGGAAAATGGTGGATCTCAAGGTCATGCAAGTTGGGGAAAGAATGTGCTTTTGAAATTGAGTCAAATTCGATTTCTCGGAGTAAAACAAAACTAATCATGAAAACTCCTAAGAATATATGTAGAGGCCCATTCCCAAGCTAAAATGGCTAAATGGTTATTAGAGTTTATTGTAGGTAGTACTTTATTTTTAAATGTGATTAACTTAACTCACTGGACATTTCATTTCGAACTGCTGCAATACATGCAACAATCAACGTAACAACACTTTGCCAGATTCACATTCATCTGTTTCGCTTTGAAGTTGTCATAAAACATGCAACGTGCATGTAATTATACAGAAATGTCTGGGGGGGGGGGGTCCGTTACCGTTACCTTTTCTTCCAGTGCCCTCTCATCCATCATTCCAGTAGTGGGAGAGGCAGGGGGTGTTCAGATTGACCCCAGAGATTTCTAAATATGTTACCCTGTGGCGTAACTCCTCATACCCTCCAACTAAAGGTGTGTTTAACCATTCACAGAGGAGACAGCAGCCAACAACAGCATCACATAACCCTCCTTGTACACATCTGATCCATGGGGTTAAACAGAACACTAACTCTGAATGGTGTCCCGTTACCTTCCAACAATGCATTTGCCAACATGTGTGAAATGAGGCACATTTTGTGGTCTTAACATGATTATAATGTATGTTGTAGTATGAGGTGTAGAGAGTATCTGCACATTCCACAGAATGGACTAGTTAACCTAAATTACTTTCATTGTGTATTTAACGTTATGTCAAACCTGAATGACTGTCTTTCCTCCATGAATGCTCTTTTCTATAGAATTGAAAGCACATAGTGACCAAAAAAATTAAATCTTTAAAAGACATTATTAAATGAGAATTTTAAAACCCATTGTTAAAACCCATTATTTATTTGGTGTCTCAAAACTGATTGGTACATGTCAGAAATTAAGATATTATTATTGAAATCTGTCCCTCCATTGAATGTTCCCCATACATTAAAGCTTCAAAAAGTAATCCATATGAATCAGTCAGCTTAATCCAAGTTTTTCTGATAAGACATGATAACTTTATATGATGAACAAATTTATTGGCTTTTATTCACTTATAAACATTGCTCATGGTATGCTCAAACGTGCATGTTTGATGCACGAGAACCGATGAGGTTGAGTAATTGTTTGTGTTTGGAACAACGTGAGGGTGAATAATTGATGACAGATTTTTCATTTTTGAGTGAACTATTTCTTTAATGTTTATTTAGACACGAACTGGGCATTTGAAAGAGATGACCCATATGCAACACAATGCCTAAATAAAGTTGCTTGTACAAGCCATTTCCTACATTTGCAAGATTTATATTACTCTTGGAAGAGCTGCAGACACTAAGAAGCAACATGCGCTAAAGTGCCTTTAGATTTAAGGAAGGGAAAGAGCCATTCAGGGCTTTCACTCAAATCCCCAAAAGGAATTCTTAAAAGGTTTAGAATCACAGCTGTTTCGTCAAACACTCTTTCTCTCAATCTTTGTTGCGTTCACCAGATTGCTGACCTGTACACAGCAGTAAAAGACAATCCATCTGAACATCATGATTGCTGTTTGAGAAGTTTGCCAAATTAAAGATCACTTCTAATGTTAAGCTAAAGCTCAGAGATTCCTGTTGATCCATTGGTTTAACACTTACACTGAAATACTGCTGTTGCTTCAGACATGTAGTCTCTATAATATCAACATGAAACTAAAATTGACCCTATTTACTTTCTAAATACACATGCTTGGACTTATTGTTCACAATTAATCAAAAATGACTTGCTCCGCCTCTAAAACAACTTTTTTTTGCCCGGATGACATCATCTAGGATGAGCAGGTTATTGGTTAATATTAAACAATAGCCTAAACTAGATATTTAGGTATCATTTTAGGCTGTTGTCATAAATAATTCTACACTGGAAAAAAAATCAGTAGAAAAGTAAAAAGACTCTAGTAATTTTCTGCCTGGACAGGACATCTGTTAAGTTAGGACGGTTCTAAGGGCCCACGCACTTTTGGGGCCCCCAGAGATCTGTTTTATTAGCAGTAACAGTACTAGTAGTAATGCAATAGAATTATAAATGTATCTACCAAAGAGTTACAAATATAACAAAATTACGGCTTATTTCTGAATTTCCTGCATAATTAACACACGGGTCTTTTCCGTCCTACGTAGTCTAGAGTCACTGAGTGAGATCAGATAGTAAACTGTCAAATTAGAGATGTCTTCGGGTTCGACGAAGAAGTATAAGTCATCAAAATATCTAAATATTTGTGTATTGGAAACAAATGGAAAATTGGCAGGCTTGTGCTGCAATTCTATGGATGTTTTGCCCACCAGGTCACGTGACTGAAAACTATGAATTGTAGCCTCTAAATTTGATAATGCTCAACACCATTGGTTCGAAGTGCTGTCAATGCTTTGTAAAGCCTTTTTACCATGCCAGTAGAGCTAGTGGAATCTCAATTTACCAGTAGCTGATTGCGATGCAGATTTTTTCAAATAAGATACATATCTCGACCACAGAACGTCTCTGTTCATGGTATGTAAACACTCAATTCTGTTTTAAAATATTGCTCTGGTCACACTGAGCCAATATTTATTCTGATGACTTTTGTGTGACTGATCACGCTGTAGTTAGTAGCCTAACAAAATGCTTTCTCTGTCCAGATTTGACTACAATAATAATAACTGACACTTCAAATCAACATTTAAATTTCAACTTTTACTAAATGTAGTCTTTAATAATGTCTGAAAATATGTCAATGAATAACCTGATACAAGTAACATGCGATAAAGTTTGTAATTAAACCATAGTATCCACAAATTTACCTTTGTCTAAGACTCCATGAAATATAATTTAACTTCATAAACCATAAAATGTAATATACTTTTACTGTAATAACCATGGTTAATTTTCATAATAGGTAAACATGGGTCACAAGTTAACACTGACACATTTCCTCGATTCGGCCAGCTGCGTAACGTAATGCCGAGAATAAAATTCTGACTTCATTCCAAAAATCTGTGAAGTAGTGAAGTCAAATAGCTCAGTGTATACATAACTGTTGTCACACATAGCACCTCTATTTAGCTCATGTTCGAAACCCGTGCCAAGCAGGCCTTTTTATTTATTTTCCGTACTTCAGCCGTTACGGGCGATCATACCAATAATTTGTAATCTTTACAAGAATACCAAAACCATGTAATGAGCAAATCTGCGTTTATTTGACAGCTTAATATCACGTCAGTCTGTGCTTTCAGAACCGGCGAATATGCTGCGATCATTCCATCACATCTGGAGCGGAGGACCTGAAACTGGAAGAAGGTCACCAGATAACACGGTCACCAGTGAAACTGTAACACCGGCACCCTCCGCAGCGTTGGTCTGGTTTCATACTCTCTTGATTCTATCGAACCCCGGTGCATTTGTGGTCATTTAACGTCATCATGAACGTGCACAACGTATGATAGAAAACAGAACGTGGGTCATTATATTATGTTTTTTTAATTAATTTGGTGCTATTATGCGCCGCAGAGTAAATGACATATGGGTTTACTGTATGTGAGTCGCATGTAAATGGCTGTTTTGAGGAGACAACCAATTACCATTCATTTGCCACTCTGATTGCAGTTGCTACATGCAAATACACTGCAGGCTCACTCTCGCTCGAATCCAAGGTAAATCAGCAACACTCTCAGCACTTATATGTGTTTTATTGAAGAAAATACATTGTAATCTGCTAAAACGCATACGCAGGTTAATTTACTTCCTGAACAAGTGCGCACCCGAGTCCGTGTTGTTTTCATATTCATGCGAACCGTGCCACAGTTCGAGTGCAATCGAACTCAGACCACCTCCTTCAGGTAGGTTTGGGTTTGTTACCCCGGTGTGCACTCGTGTTCGCATGACAGCTTTCACACTAGCCAAACTTACCAAACTCTGATGTCAAAATCAAACCCGGGTGTGCACCAAACTTGCTAGTGTGAAAGTGCCCTAAGATAACTAACATACTGGCAAGATTTTAAAACATTTTCGTCTTAAATCAATATCTTTTGTCGCCATTATTATTTGGTGAAATGCTGTGTAATAAGTGGTATGACTGCACTGTATCCCTTAAATGTCCATCTAGTTTGAACTTCCCGCTTGCTAGCAATTGCTTTCCTCACGGAAGCAGTGCGTTCAAATATTTAATCTCAAATCAATATTTGATTTTTTGATCCACTTTGCTTCGGGGTCCTGATCACCCTGGCGGTGGTTATTCTGTGATAACAACCGGCTGTATGTACGTTATCCCTTACTTATCAGTTCTTGCTTTCTCTGGTAATCAAACCCATGACCTTTGCATTGTTAGTGCCATGCTGTAGGGCTACAGAAATGTTCTTTACATATTTCTGAAGAATACTGGGAATACTGCAGCATTTAAACACAATAAACACTAAAGGAGCAAAGCTCAGAAAAAAAGTAGAAATCGTAGAGCTTTTTTTTTACTCTAGTCCTACATTGTATGCAATATATGCGAAAACAATGCTGCCTATGATCTAAGCAGTTGCTCTTTGAAACTGTAACACTAAATACTGGCTTGCTGAAAACTGCATCTGCACTGAACCAGTGATAGTAGGCTACTTTCCCCTCCATGTTGCTGATGCATGCACAATGAAAGGTCAGATACCCCACCAGCTTAGCAACAGATAATCAATTTGCTATTAATGAAGTGGTGTGTGAACTTACTGATATTCTCATTTAGCAGTGTGCGTTTCCATGTCACATGTCATGACCATTCTGTATTCCGAATGAATGATTGATTTGCCGCAGTCTACGTTTTTATTGGATGTTCTTTTCATTGATGCAAAATGATAGCCTTGAATTCATTATAACCTAATTAACATAGAGCATTTAATTTGGCTATAAGGAATGCATATGGGATGATTAATTTTGTTAAAGTTACAATTAAAGTGTAACGTCACATCTGTGTTTGAGATCTGTTTTGAGTTGGACTAATTTAGTTCTCTTTCGAATGGTCTCTCCTATTGCGTTGTACGTTTATGGGGTAAACTCCTGTTTACCCTGATACTGAAGCCTGATTTGTTCACGTTCGTGTAGCTGCACAAACAAATGGTGCTTCAACCTGCCAAAAGGGGTAATAATAATAATAACAATTCCTTACATTTATATAGCGCTTTTCTGGGCACTCAAAGTGCTTTACATAGAAGGGGGGAATCTCCTCAACCAGCACCAGTGTGCAGCATCCACCTGGATGATGCGACGGCAGCCATATTGTGCCAGAACGCCCACCACACACTAGCTTATTGGTGGAGAGGAGACAGAGTGATGAAGCCAATCAGCAGATATGGGGATGGTTAGGAGGCCATGATGGTCAGAGGCCAACGGGAGAATTTGGCCAGGATGCCGGGGTTACACCCCTACTCTTTTTCGAAGGACATCCTGGGATTTTTAATGACCACAGAGAGTCATGACCTCGGATAAACGCCTCATCCGAAAGATGACACTTTTTGTCAGTATAGTGTCCCCGTCACTACTCTGGGGCGTTAGGACCCATACAGACCACAGGGTGAGCACCCCCTGCTGGCCTCACTAACACCTCTTCCAGCAGCAGGAAGAGGCTCAACCCTGCTTAGCTTCAGTGGGCAACCAGTCTTGGGCTGCAGAGTGATATGGCGGCTCGGGTGGAGCCGACTGCTATATAAGTTGGCTCAGAGCGCCATTCATCAGAATTTTTTTCCTTCAGCTTGAAGATCATCTCCTCGCTGGGCTCTGAAGAAAGAAGCCTTGAAGCAGAAGATGCTCAAAGAGAAGCCACAACTCGCGTAGAAGAGCCCCGGAAGAGGAAGGACGCCTCTAAGAGTGCTTCCCCTGTGGCCATCCGCCGCATTTCCTAAGAGCAATTTCCTTAGCGGTGTTGTTTCAAATGTCGCGCCGCGAGATGGGTACGGTGAGTGAGTGTGTTGCAGCGCCCATGCCGAGGCAGCACTCGACGAGATGGATTGTTCTCACTGCGATAGCATGAGTCTCACCATGCTTCACTCGCAGATTGCCTTCTTTAATGAAGGCGGTCCTCCCTCATCTGCTCCCCCTTTTCTCCCCACCCAGGAGCCTTGGAGGAAAAAACAGTGGGGCAGAGGGATGGATTTCCCGGGTTTGAGTGATCTCATGCCAGCACAGGTTCCGTGTGCTTCACTCTCCCTGCAGCACTTTGATTCGCTGGTGTTATTCTCATGTGAGGATCAGCACCCCTCGTCTGCAGCGAGTGGCTTGGTCTCTTTAGGCGGATCAGAAGAGGAAGCTGTTGCCGACGAGTCTATTTCCCTGACAACTTCGGATGCAGAAGAATGGGCATGTCCCGGAGAAGATCCCTTCCTCTCCCTTCCTCTCCCTTCCTCTCCCTTCCTCTCAAAGACTCAGTGCGGACCAGCATGGACAGCGAGTTGATTCACATCCTCACGAAGGCCGTAGAGGAACTGGGCTTAGACTGGTCGGCTCCGGAAGAGCCTCACCTTCAATTCAGTGGTTTCTTAAGTGCCTGGGACCCCGCCCCCATGTGACACTGGTCCCTGAGCCTCAGAAGCCCTTCTGCTCTGTATGCAGAGAGGAAGATGAGAGAGTCAGCTCCCGTCGAGGTCGGACTGCCCTCAAAGAAAGTTTGCGTCCGCTCTCCATCCCCCCGCCTAGCTCTAGGCAATGAAAGCTCTGTTCAAATTGGACCCGCCCTTCAGTACGTGCCCAACAAAAATGAATAGCGGACCCACATACTCCATACTCTTCTTTCCATTACCACGAATGTCAGTTACCCACCCCCATGCAGTGATCTGCCTCTTGAAAAACTTGCCATTTGGCTCCAGGCTTGGAAAGCCATTCCAGATGTGTCAAGCTGGGTTCTAAAAAAACATAGAAAGAGGTTACTCACTTCAGTTCGCTTGCAGGCCACCTTGCTTCAGAGGTATTATTCAAACTTCAGTACAGGACAACGATGCTCATGTTCTCTGGTCCGAAATGCAAACTCTGCTTGTAAAAGGAGCTGTGGAAATGGTTTTGAACAAATCAGGGTCTGAGTTGTCTTCCTGGGGACAGTTAATATAGTTCAATGTTGGCTCAAAGCCCATGTACCATCCCAAGCTTGGCGCCTGGGATGTTTTCATCTCATGGTAACCCACTGCTGCATCAGATCTGCGGCCCCTTGGAAAACCCCTTGCCTGTTTCAGTCAGGCATCCCTTTGGGACTGACATCCAGAAGGAAGGTGGTTTCAACAGATGCCTCCAACTTGGGTTGTGGAGCACTGTGCGAGGGCAGACCAGCAGCTCCTGGTCAAACTGCAAAAAATGCCTCAAGATGATGCCGGTTTTCCTAGCCCTAAAATCCCTCCTGCCAGCCTTAAAAGGGCACCACATCCTGGTCCGCTCAGACAGCATGATGGTGGTAGCCTTTATAAATCACCAAGTCGGTCTCAGGTCATGCTCCCTTTACAGGATGGCTCGACGCCTCCTTTTATGGGCACAGTGCAACCTCCTCTCGCTGTGAGCAGTTCATGTGCCGGGCAGACTGAACCAAGGAGCGGACATGCTGTCCAGAGACAATGTAGCACTAGGAGAATGGAGACTACATCCCCAAACTTTTCAAATGATCTGGTCTGTCATCGGGAGGGCAAAGGTGGACCTCTTCACCTCAGAAGACAATTTTTACTGCTCAATTTACTTCTCGAAGCAGCAAGATGCCCTGGCCTACGAATGGCCCAGTGCTCGCTTGTATGCCTTCCCTCCAATTGCCCTGCTTCCTCAGGTCATCAGATGGGTCAGGGAGTTTGACCCACTCTGGATGAATCAGACATGGTTCCCCAAGTTGATTCAGCTGCTATCGGCAGCCCCCTGGCTGATCCCACTGAGGATGGACCTCCACATCATGTTAACCTTTCTGCAAGAGCTGCTGGATAAGGGGTGCACCCCTTCCACGCTCAAAGTATTTGTAACAGCCATCACGGCAAACCATGCTCCCGTGGCTGGCCAGTCAGTCGGCAGAAATTACCTTGTCATTACATTTTTGAGGGGAGCTCAGAGATCGAATCCGCCTCATCCTCATACTGTGCCGACCTGGGACTTATCCACAGTCCTTACACATAGACACATGGGGGAGGGCGAACCAACTCCAGGGTAACGCTAAAATTAGCCTAATGTTCAGACTAATAACTACGTACATCACAAACCCATCTTTTTAGGCACGAACCAGGTATGGGTGTTCTGTCATAAAACAATACTACTGAATTTGTATTTAACATGATCACAACTTAATAAACCATTGTAAGTTAAGCTTTAATTTCCACTGTTATTCAGACAGCAAATAAATTACATAGAGAAAGTGAACAAAGAACATTTACATTATCAAAGAATATTATGACTGACTTAAGTTTAGCATGAGTTAAAACTCTCAAAAAACTCCTGTTATAATCATTGAAGCTGTCTACATTGTGAAACGAATCTCTTATTTATATCTGCACTTTGTTGTTTGTGATGAGAGAAGTTGTGAGAGTGTAGAATTCAGTCAGTGGGCATGCACATTGAGCAAAACTTTCAGCGTGTTTCAGCAAAAAGACTAAAGTCTCAGCAAAGACTAATCTGAACGCCTCTGGCCATTGCATTCATAAACTCAACGGAATTGTGTGTGATTGTTTATAATGCGCACTGCTGTAAAAATAAATAAATAAATAAAATAAATAAATAAAAAACTTCCACAAAAAGAATTATGATGCAGCATGAGCAGATAATCAAAACTTTTCATTTCACTAAGTGAAGTGACATGCAGCCAAGTATGGTGACCTATACTAGGAATTAGTGCTCCCATCCAAAGTGCATACACACAGCAGTGAACACACACCCAGAGCAGTGGGTAGCCATTTATGCTGCCGTGCGGGGAGCAGTGCCTTGCTCAAGGGCACCTCAGTCGTATTGAAGGTGGGAGAGAGCGCTGTACATTCACTCCCCCCACCTACAATCCCTGCCAGTATGAGACTCGAACCCACAACCTTTGGGTTACAAGTCCGATTCGCTAACCATTAGGTCACGATTTCCCCACTAAGGTAGCCAACTGTATTTTTGTAATTTTGACAGGACTATTTTATTTATATATGAGTAAACATAAGCCTAACAGTCCACACCAATTCATTTTGTAATTAACACTGAATGCATTGCGTCATATTATTTACATTGTTGTACATACTGTATGTGTCACATTTTCTTTTTATGGAATTTATGTGTTTAGTCTGGGGTTGTGATTTATTTATTTTTTTTAATTTAGATATAATTAATTGTATTAAAATCGACAACACACCCCAAAATACCACTGTCTGTTCTCTGGCACACTTGGAGGCATTATCTCAATGGCTCTTTACAATCACACCATGCTGTGTTTAATTATAGCTATTCTGTACATTGCTATGATGTGTGTGTGCAAGTAACCACACATAAAATATTCACCAGCTCATTTTGTAACTGTCCTTTGTTGGTCACCTGGCCATAAAATAAACACCTTAAGCGGAAAACGAAAAGTAGGATTTCAGGTATGAGGTGTGTTAAAATTCATAACCATATGAGCATGGATCGCGGAATGTACCAAAAGAGCGGAAGGGGGGGGGGCTTGCAAAACTTCGCACACTGTTGTGTTTTCGGAATGATGTATGTTATAATACATCGTGTACACTCACTAAACAGAGAGTGACAGAGCAGAGCCGATTCATAAAAGAACAATATTTAAAAGCACACGTCCAGTTTTGTGTGAGTGAAGGAAATCGTCTCAGGTTACTTATGTAACCATGGTTCCCTGAGTAGGGAACGAGACACTGCGTCCTCTAGGGGTCGCTATGGGGAACGCCTCGTCGTGACCCCGTGTCTGAAGCATACATTGAAAAAACACCAACTCGTTGGCCGGCGACAGCCACAGGATTTCAGAAAAGTGGCCAAACCATAACGTGCACACTTACCACTTATGTGGATTTGTAGAAAACTGCGCAAAGCTTAACGTGCTGCACTTATTTTAGAGTTTTCCAAGCATCTGTTTACAGATACCCGGAAGTACTGGGCCAAAAGGGAGAGGCAAGCTCAAATACAACCCTCAAAGGTGAGGGGAGCACTGCCCAAGACAACATTTACACAGGAAGGTTCTCGTAATGCCACCTATGCCTCCCACTCGATGCCTCAGCAAGAGGG
>NW_015505883.1:141324-147960 GCF_001515645.1 Sinocyclocheilus grahami | reverse complement strand
ACACAGGTCCCGGGAAACACTGCAAAGAAACTAGCAGAAGGGTTTTATACATACAACCACCAGTCTCATTAGATACACATATATATTCATATATACATATATTAGACATGGATCGTACTCACCCATCATGGTTCCCGTGTCAGAGCTCTGTCCGGAGAAGCCTCTAGACCAGACCATCAGGCTATGAAGCCATAGAACCAACCAAACCTAATAGATCCAGTATAGGAGACTATAATGCAGGACATTTCCCACCTAACCTCGGTCAGGTGGAGAGATGGTGGTTACAGGGGAATTAGGAAGGTGAAGATAAGGGCAGATGTAAGAACCCCGAAGGAAATGAGTAGATACTGAGGTATCACTCTGATCCGGCCAAAAGCACTGAGGGATCACATCCATTAGGTCTTTTACTTACCTTCCTTTTACCCGCGATTCTACCTACCCCTACCCGCGGGCGGGGGAGGAGCGCGAGCCGCGACACTAGCCTTCTGAGTCAGTCTCTGACCCTCAAAACTGAGATGGGCTAGGATCCCTGGGTTGTTCGGGCTCAGACCTGGACTTCTATCCCGGTCTTTCAGCCGGTCAGCCTGATATGCTTGGAGCATCACCATCGTGTGCAATGAAGCGACAGCCTGACCTGCTGCTGCTGCGTATGCCCTGGCATCCAGGGGAGATGTCAAGGAGGGGAGTCTTAGAGGATCGTCTCACCCAGCATCTCTCTATAGGGGCATCTTCTCATAACCGCTTTGCGCATCGCCTATTTCGCGATGTCACTTTCTTCACCCACTTTACGGCAAGTAAAGCCTCGCCGTGGCGCGATCCATAATTTCCAAAAGCTCATCATACGCAGGGCAGGAGGATTGGGAAGGCTCAGCCTCAGCTTCTTTGCAGCGGTAGGTCCTGAATCGCGGGAAGCAGATGGCTGCCCCTCTTTCCTCAAAAGAGAGACAAACAAGAGCGGAGCTTTTCCTTTGGAAAAAAAGCTTGCAGTGCACGCCAATTGCCCCCTCGGAGACATCGCGTGCGTGCTCTTTGCCTAAACAAACAACGCATAGATCGTGTGTGTCATCAGATGTTAAACAACGTCAACACGGACGCACACATCCTTAAATTCTTTGCTAGTGCTTGCCATAATGAGATAAATAGAGATCGCTCTTACCACAGAAATGCACGCTTCAAACAAAACAGTCAATGAAGACGAAGAAGAGAATGATGTGTGCTCCCGGCGCCTATTTTATAGTCGCACCGGTAGTGACGTCATGGCTGTCGCCGGCCAACGAGTTGGTGTTTTTTCAATGTATGCTTCAGACACGGGTCACGACGAGGCGTTCCCCATAGCGACCCCTAGAGGACGCAGTTCGAAGTTCCCATGAAAGGGAACTGCTTGGGAGTGGAGAGATTCATCCTCGCGCACATGGATCGCTCTCGATCACAAGATTAAGATTAAGATTAAGATTAAGATCACACTATAGAAACCGCCTAAAATTAAGTATAAAGAAGAGAAGAAAGCGGCCCTAGGCAGCTGCCTACACATGCCAGGATCCACCACTGCCAGATGCAGTTAGAAATTTACTAAAAACAAGCCTATCACAAGACATCTGGTGGGGGGGCATTTCAGGGGGGCCGGTGCCCCCCCTGGCCACCACGTAGACATGCCCCTGTACCTACTGGCATAATGTAACATATAGGCCTACAATCTTTATTTGAAGCGTAGCATGAGTTCCAAAGGTCAGTTTTTCATTTTGAACGCTGCTGCCGCAACATCAACTATATCTGGGCTATAAACTTTTATCCCAATACTTTCGTTATTAGTATTTAATGTTTGCAACACAGAAATGTAAACCTACTGTGTAGATTGTTTGTGAAGCTGTTTCAAACATAAAGCTTACATGATGAGCGCTGCTCTCTCTGGATCAGCGGCTGAAAGCAGGTTTAAATATTACGATGTGATTGTGATTTCAAATGTTTAATATATGTAGTGGAATCATCGTCATAGCAATAAGATTGCGTGTGTTTGAATCGAGATCGCCATCTTTTAATGATTAATCCATATGAGCCTATAGCCTATGTATTTTTATATGTCATAATTTGTACCAAACCTCAAAAGTTAACCGGGCGTCCCCCCCGCTTTTGCGATCCATGCATATGAGCAATAGTAATGATGCTTGCCTTAGTAAATGCCTCCAATAAATGTAAAATCTCTGGCTAAAACCCTTCCCATTCTCTGTATAACAGCTAAGCGTTATCTTTAGCGCACATGGAATATTTATTCCAGCTGGAGGTGGCTGTGAAGATACTGATCGTGAAGGTGACCCATCAGGTCTGAGAAACAGAGAAGAGACTTCAGGTTACCGCTCTCCTTCAAGTGTCCCTGTACATGAAATCTTTGATAGCCATACTGTATGACCAGGGTTTAAATTGGGCCGGGGCCGTCCGGGCACATAGACTCCAGGGCTCGACATTAAACACTTCATTAACGTCAGACAATAACATGATTAAAACATCAGTAACCAAAAATAACTATGCAAACACCAAAACGCAAGTATTCTTCTGATATCATTTCCACCTTCATTTCTTGTTTGTACTGTATATTCAAAAATATTTAAAATAATCTCATAATATTATTTAATGCAGGTGTATTTTTCAGTGTAAATGATTTAATTTGATAACGTATAGATAATCACATTATTATAATTGAATTTATAGATCAAATGTGAGAATTTTAAATGAAAGTATTAATGAGATTAGTGGAAAAATGCCCTCTATAAAGGTAAAAAAAAAAGTCCTTGGATAAAATGTAAAAAACATGCAGATTTATGTCACAGCTGATAGAAAACTGATGAGAATATTGCCTCAGAATAAATAATATTTGCAAAAAAACAAAACACACACACACACACAAATATATATATATGCTATGTTATGCATGTATATGTATAGAATATTTAAATATAATCAAGAGCACAGCACTGCATTCATGAATTATTTGAATATGTATATATTCTACATAAATCATGTGAAGTCTGACTGATTAGAAAGATCTTCCTGATTCATTTGCCTAAAAAGATTGCTTATCCAATACAATGGCCCTGACAGTTCTAAATATAGAGGCTTAACAGCCACCTGCCTCATTAACCATGATAGCTCTGACTGAGGAACATGCTATTGGATCCTGGAATCAATGAAAGTTGAATTTTAATCTCCTCACATTAGCGTTTTAGTCAAGTGCAAAAGAAGGGAATATTTAGAGCTGATGGAGCTGATAATTTGAGCAGAGTCGTGATCTAATGCCAGTACCAATCCACTGACTCACAGAACAGAAGGGTCAATAATGGTAATAATGGTAGATATATCTGTACATAAAATAATTGTTTTCATTTGTGTGTGTGTGTGTGTGTGTGTGTGTGTGTGCGCGTTTTTGTGACAAATGAGGACATACATTTGTATAATGACAAAGGTATGACATAGGTATTACAAGGAGAAGGTGACTTTTCAGGACATTACCCCATGTCCCCACTTTTCAAAACGCTTATAAATCACACAGAATGGAGTGTATTGAAAATCTGAAATAGCACAAAGTTTCCTGTAAGGGGTAGGATTAGGGGTAGGGTTGGTGTAGAACAATAGCACATACAGTTTGTACAGTATAAAAACCATTACGCTTATGGGATGTCCCCACTTTTCACAAAAACAAACCTGTGTGTGTGTGTTTGTGTGTGTGTGTGATTTAATGATAGGCAGTGTTGGGACTCAAATTTGAAGCGACCCATCTGATTTTTTGCTGCCAATGGATACCCATTTGAGTGCCAGTTGTGCCTATAAGGTTGTGGAATGCTGGCTGATATGATTAATAGATTATGCTACAGTATGTATTGTTTGTGTTTACTAGAGTATCATGTTAGCTAAGTAACATATGCTGAACGTGAACGTGAATCTGGCAAAGATTTATTATGTTGGTTGTATGTATCAAGATAGTTTGAAATGTAATGTCCGGTGAGGTCATGTCTGGTCATATCATGATTGAAAATAACCTACCACCTACATTAAACCTAATAACATGATAACATAAGCAAACGTGAGATAAAAGCTTGTGAGCTGAAGCAACCATGCCATTTTAGCTTACCTATAAAAGTCATTGTGCTCTTTTATCATGACTCTGTTTCATGGGACTCATACCAAACGCTCCACATCGCAAGCGCAATTCGGAATCAGGAGAGCTACCGAGCAAGTTTACTATGTCAGAGCTGTACATATGGAGCTGGTTATGTGATGCAAACATCAAAATGTATTAGTACAAATTATGCAATACGATAAAAGATTTTTAAGGTCACAACATCTCCGTGAACATAAGTGTTTATTAATTGATAATCTGCCCCATAAAAAAATTAATTTTGTGAAAAGGAATCAATGTTGTTGGTGTTTTACTGCCAGTAGTTTTAATTTCAACTGGAAACTGCAGGAAAATGTATGTATAGGTAACTTTTTAGAGTTTTTCAAAAATGTATGTACAGGCACATTTTTCTAAAGATTTGTTGCCCTATGACAAAGTGCACCTGCTATGGTCCTGCTGAGGTGTTCTGGTTTTTAGCATGTATGCAGTATGTAAGTGTTGCCCTTTTTATCATCTGTCAGATAAAAATCATATGTTTGTTTGGAAAAGTAAATGCATTCCTAAACTCAATAAGATATTTCATTTGACGTATCAGTTATGTCTGTAGCACAAATGCATGTTTACACATCAGTGTTTAACAGAAGAAGAAATGTGCAAAAACTACATTTAGGGGTTCAACAGCACCCTCAAAGGGTGCATACTAGTACCTTAGAGTAGTAATATGTACCCTTAAGGTAGTAATATGTACTCTTATGGTACTAATATGCACCCTTTAAGGGGTAAAGATAGTGCAAAGGTGTTCCTTTGATGATACTGCCCCAGTGACAAGCTGTTTTACCCCTTTTTGCATTTTCATTTCTCACTTTCTTTTCTTTTTTTTTTGAGTGTGTGAGGGCTTTAGAACAAATTCCTAACCATAAGTATGTGCAACAGTAGTGGAGATGCTTGCCTTAGCAAGGCTATTTAAAGGGGTCATATGATTTCAAATTGTCCTTTCTCTTTGGAGTGTTACAAGCTGTTCATGCATAGATAAGATTCCTAAAGTTGCAAAGACTAAAGTCTCAAACCCAAAGAGATATTCTTTATAAAAGTTAAGACTTGTCCACGCCCTCCTAAAACGCCTCTTTCAAACACGCCCCCACATGTCTATGTCACTGTGTGGGAAGATTTGCATAACGCTGCCCAAATGTTCACGCAAAGAAAGAAGGCGTAGCTTTTATTCTCGCTGTAGTATTGTTGTTGCTGCCGCCGCCATGTTGTGGAGATGCTGTGTGTTTAGTTGTGAAAACAAATCTACTTTGGTTGGCCTTCCAAAAGAGGATGATATCCGCTTCGTCATGCCTAGAGCTGATCCGTGCTGGTCGCTGAGGAAATACATCAACTTTGCGCTGTGGATCGCCGGATCGGCTTTCACCATGGACAAAGCGGATTCCAGCCCGTGGTCGTCACATGTGGTTGCCGCAAGCCCGCCGGACGCTCCTTCGTCGAATCCGCCGGCCGCGCCATTCTCAAACCCACCGGCCTCTGCTCACTCAAGCCCGCTGTGTGTTTCGTTGTGAAAGCGAAACTACTTTGTTTGGCCTTCCAAAAGAGGGCACAACTAGAAATCAGTGGTTAAGTACTTACAACGCTGTTCCAGAACAGTTGTAAGTCGGGGAGGCAGGGGAGGCACAGCTTCCCTATAATTTTGAGGTGAAAATGGGAGAAGGACGATTTAATGTTAATAAAATTCACAATTCATTTTAGTTCATGTCTCAGAATGTGTATTTTTTTGTTTGTAATTTCACAGTTGTAATACTAATATCATAAAGTGAAAGCGCCGCTATCGCGAATGTGCCGAACCTGCTGATGTAATTGCAACCGCTAATGATAGAGAAGGGTAGGGGGAGGCTGGGGGAGAGGTGAGCTCTCGTGCCTCCATTGGTAAAAAAAAATTTGCCAATCACCATCGAGTGTTCACTTTCAGCGCTGAGGAGTGTTGCGAAAAGAACCCTTGCAAGGGAGGCTAGCCTCTTTTGATATCAACCACAGCGTCACACACGGCGGCCTAGAGTGAGCGGCGGTGGCCTAGAGTGAGCAGAGGCCGGGGGCTAGAGTGAGGAACGGCCGGAGGGCTAGAGTGAGCAGAGGGGGCAGTCTTGAGAATGGCGTGGCCGGCAGATTCGACGAAGGAGGCTTGCGGCAACCACATGTAACGACCCCGGGCTGGACTCCGCTTCGTCCACGGTGAAAGCCGATCCGGCGATCCACAGCGCAAAGTTGTTGTATTTCCTCAGCAACCAGCACGGATCATCTCCAGGCATGACGAAGCAGATATCGTCCTCTTTTGGAAGGCCAAACAAAGTAGTTTCGCTTTCACAACGAAACACACAGCGGGCTTGAGTGAGCAGAGGCCGGAGGGCTAGAGTGAGCAGAGGCCGGTGGGTTTGAGAATGGCGCGGCCGGCGGATTCGACGAAGGAGCGTCCGGCGGGCTTGCGGCAACCACATGTGACGACCACGGGCCGGAATCCGCCTTGTCCCTGGGGG
>NW_015505883.1:127880-140450 GCF_001515645.1 Sinocyclocheilus grahami | reverse complement strand
ATATGTGTGGGGGGGTGTTTGAATGAGCCGGTTTAGGGAGGTGTTGCTGACTCTTAACTTTTATAAAGAATATCTCTTTGGATTTGAGACTTTAGTCTTTGCAACTTTACAGACCTTCTTTATGCACCAAAAGCTTGTAACCCACATAAACACATTTCATTACACCAAATACACAAAATAATGTTCTTTTTAGCAACATCATATGACCCCTTTAAGATCTGATGGACTAAGAAAAAGAATGCAGTAGGGATGCACCATTGGTATCGGGCCCGATACTGGTCTCCTGTACTCATACTCGTACTGTTAAAATGCCCAGATACCAAACCATACAGCATGTGATAAGCGCCATATTCAAACAAAGAAACACCAACAACAGTACAACAGACTGCAGAGAGGAGTTAAGGATGTCTACTACGAAGTATATGTATGCAATGAATATTATGTTAAACATTCAGTATTAACGCCTGTATAGCTGGTGTGCGCGAGCTGATAAACAAACCACGCTGAGTGGATTGAGCGCGCGGCGGCACAGATGCGCGAGCTTGTCAAGTGAATATCCCTTTCTCACAGACATCACTGGAAAGCATTAAGGCTAAGGGCTGCCCGACATAGTATTCATAGTTGTGTAAATACTGTCATACTAACAGCTGTCTGAATTATTTTGGTTGATTGTAATCTATTACATACCTTTCTATCAAAATTATCTAACATTTTCAAGATGAATTTGTTCTGACACAGTGTAACTCTGAGTTCTTGTCATATTTTATTACCATTTTCTAAACTATAGCGAATAAACTGTGATAATGTGAGAAATGTTGAAGGTGTCGGAATAAATTTAGGTTTGACTGTATCTATCTGATAAATGAAGTTAACCAACTAACATTATACATACCCTTTTGGTTTCTGTACCCAATATTTAAAAAATTTACAAATGCAATAAACATTACGGTATCGGTACTCGGTATCGGCAAGTACCAAAAATACAAGTACTGGTATCGGGCGAGTACTGGAAAAAGTGGTATCGGTGCATCCCTAGAATGGAGAGAAGCTAAATCAAATTTAAAATGTAAGCGTAATCTCGTAAGCGTAATTAGTCTCTCTCTCACTAATTTTGTTGGAATCAATGTAATGTCACTTCCGTATCTCATTACAATAGTCTCTCTCTCTCTCTTTCCTTGACTGAATATCCTTCTTGCGGCAGCCAAATAGACATATCAGGCTCCAGTCACGCATTGAATGTCTGTCTGGTCTGTTTCTGATGATGAATTTTGTTTGTCCTTTCCCTCAGAGGGCAAATGATATGCCAGGAAAAAGAAAGAAGAGAAGAAAGAACGAGCTAACGCTATTGCCTTAAAAAAACAATTTTTAATATACCTTACACCCACCCATACGTTCATGGGGCATTGGCTGCCTAGTGATTTATTGAGTGAACCATGTCTCTTCTCCGGGCAGGGAATCCATGGAGAGTGAAGAGGACAGTCATTTACATCTAACCCTTATTATCATGCTGAAGAGCTCCTTGCTTAAGCAGTCTGTCTGACAGCACTCTTACAAAACAGACAGCGTGACCGGACAACCACTATTTCTGGATACTGCCGTTACAATACACATTTTACTGCTGTTACTTTAAACAGGTGGTTGCAGCCTGTGCATACTAAGTAACATTTATTGTCAAAACCCAGAATGTATTTGACAAAACCAAAAGTCCTTAAAAAATGTTCTTAAAGGTGTGCCATTTCTACTAGCGGCGCCAAATGTATTGCAAAAATTATGAAAAACAGGTTTCCCCAACATAACAATACTGATTTGTTGCTTTTTCATCATTTAAATACTTATTATTAATATTATTAATGTTTGAAAACTATTAATATTTGAAAATCATGTGATTTGACTAACATGCATAAACAGTGCAGAAAAAAACTACATAAAACAAATAATCAAATCACAGACAGGATCCTCCATTACTGTGTCAAGGTCACACTTAAAATATCAGATAATTTACTTTTTTTATTAGGTTAGTCCCGATTGTAAAATGTCATGTGGTGCGTCTCTTCAAAAACCTGGTGATATTTATATTTAATGATATCTGTAAAAAAGAAAAAGAAAAATCTGCCTTGAAAATTATATATTTAAAAACTATTTTGAAAACGACGATTTGGATGTGTACACTGACATGTTTCAAGGCATAAGGAAAATATGTTCTTTTTACCCTTTTAAAACATGGATTAAAAGGTTTTCAAAACCATATTTAAACCGGCATGAATACAATTGGGCCCCTAATACAATGATTTACATTATTTTCCCTTATAAAATATAAACACTGTATTTTAAGGTGTCCTTGTTACAGTGTATATAATCATGTACTGAGTAATATCAATTAAAGGTGCAGTAAGCAATTTCTGAGAAACGCTGTTGAAAGTGGATCAGACCAAAATCAATATTAAAGGGTTCATATGATGCTTTTTTAAAGATCATTATTTTGTGTATTTGGTGTAACAGAATATGTTGACATGCTTTAATGTTCAAAAAACACATTATTTTTCAAATACTGTACATTATTGTAGGTCCTCTATGCCCCGCCGCTCTCAACGCTTCGTTTTTCCACAAAGTTCCTCCTTCTGACAAGCGCAGTCTGCTCTGATTGGCCAGCTGACCCAGTGCATTGTGATTGGCCGAACACCACAAGCACTCATCGGAAATGTAACGCCCCTTACCATAATCGCGAGCTTCATCTTTCAAAATAAATGTAAAGACAGAGCCATATGCCGTTTTAGGGGGGCGTGGCAGAGTCTTAACTTTGATAAAGAATATCTCTTTGGTTTTGAGACTTTAGTCTTTGCAACTTCAGGGATCTTATCTATGCACAATCAGCTTGTAACACTCCAAAGAGAAAGGAAAACTTGAAATCGCATCATATGCCCCTTTTAAAGACTAAAGGAGATAGTGCCTTCTCTGTGGCAGCTCCACGTCTCTGAAATAGCCTCCTTCCTCATATTAGATCCTGTAACTCGTTGGAATGTTTTAAATCCTTGCTGAAAAGGCATCTCTACTCTATTGCTTACAACTGCCCCTAGGGGTCTGGAGTCTGAGTAGTAATCTGTATTGGGTGTGTTCTTAATTTGTGGTAATGTTAAGAGTAGAGGTCTGCATTCCCGCGGCTCTTTTGTTGCCGACCCGATTTTTTGTGCCACGGGATTAAATTCCCGAATAAAACGCGGTAGCGGTCGGTAACTCTGGTGTAATTTGAACGGGAGCGGGCGCCCTTACCAAAAAGTAGTATACTTCAAGTTTATTTTAGTAAGTATACTTAAGTAAGGTTCACGTATATTTTTAAGTATACTTTATGTAGTAAGTATACAAATATCAGTGTACTAGTAGTATACTTGTAAGTTTACTATTTCAATACTCCTTGGGACTAAATTGGCCCACTTTCTAGTATATAAAAGTATACTTTAAGTATAACAGTAGTAAACTGAGTACACAACTAGCTTACATCAAAATGGTTAGTTTGTACTGCAACTATACTAAAAGTGAACTTATAGGTATACTGATAGTTTACTAATTAAATACTTGTAGTAGCATTTTTAGTACACTTTGAAGTATAGTCTCAGTAAACTACTAGTTTAGTCGTTTTATACTGCAAGTATACTCGTAAGTTTAAGTGAACTTTACATCATACTTGAAGTATACTACCATGTCCCTATTTAGGTATTCATTTGAATATATTTTGTTACATGAATATCTGAACATACAAAAAACATCAAAAGAACAGGGTATCTGCTTATAAACAAAAACATTTTATTCTAGCTTCATGTATTTTTTTAAACACTTGAATGTGGATGTTTCATAAATAAAAAATAAAGAAATAAACAACATTTTGAACAAAAAGCTGAAAAAAAGACTATGAATTGGATTCAGAATGATAATCAAAACGTAGATGAAGTCGATCAACACCCCAAAGCTTGACAGTTATTATTACCTCTTCATTGGTCGACATTTTATTCCATAATGTTACACAGTTTTGATGCTGTTTTATGTCTGATGATCGTGTTAGATTACATGTGAAAGCATCTGTTGTTTCGGTTTCTTCTTCACTTGTGTTTTTTGGAAATTCTGTACAGAAGATGTGTACTAGTGCCCCCTACAGTATAACAATGAAAACACGGATTCTAGGAGCACAATTATAGGTAAAATATATTTTGACTTTTTCTAAGTATAAGTCAAGTATACTTAAATGTCATTTTAAGTATATTTCTGAGAAGTACATAAAGCCCATTTCTGAGAAGTACATAAAAAGTAGACAAAGTATACTTTCCTATTTTTAGTTTAAAAGAAGTATACTAATAGCACACTTGATTAAACTTCTTTTTCGTAAGGGCGGTCTAACAATATCCCGTTCCCGACATCCATTTAGACCAGCATATCTGCGCTTTATTCTTATTGACCACTGGTACAGTTTGCGCTCAGGACTGTTATGCACGCGCTGCAGGCATGCTTTAAACGTCATGCGTTTTATTTGCGTGGTCTGGCATGTGCATAACGATGCTCAGAGCAGGCTGTACCTGTGGTAAATATATGGCCCTCAGACAGAACAGGCAGGTTGTCGATGAGTGACAGAGCAGAATAAGGAAGGAGCAAAGTGTGGATGCACTGTCCTTGAAGGACGTTCAACTCGGTTTTGTTTATATTTTGCTTAGCCTATAATTTTAAATGAAAGGTGTCATATTTATTTATTTTTCTCTGCAACACTTTTCCTACTGTGTTAACAGAAAAATGTCAAACGAATTTAGTATTTTGACAAGACGAATAAAAATAACTAATAGGCTATTTTTGTACAACCTATATATTTATTTTTTTCTCTCTGCAAAACTTTTTTCCTATTGTGTTGTCAATGTTAACCGAATTGTATCCTGACAAGACGAATAAAAATAAGAAATACAATTTTTGTACAACTTTTTTTCCCTGTTGCATAAAATATTAAACAAATTTTGTGTCTTAAGATAATTCATATAAACTCAAGTCAAAGTCAATAAATTCAAGACTCTTGACAAGACGAATAAAATAAATTAATAAATAAATAAAATAAACGGAAATTTAAATGTGAGATTCTGGAAACGAGATCTAAATTTAGCGGGAACGGTCGGGTCGGGAAGAAAATTATTCTAAGTGGACAGCGGGTGAACAAAGAGTAAATATATAGCGTGAGCGTGTGGGTGCGGAATGTAACCTTGCGGGAGCGGGACTAAAAAAACAGTCCCGCGCAGACCTCTAGTTAAGAGTGTAAAGCACTTTGGTCAACATGTGTTGTTTTTAAACATGCTATAGAAATAAATGTTGCTTTGATTTGGTTTGATTTAATTTAAAATATCAAGTGTTTTTCAGAAATCGCTTACTGCACCTTTAACAACATTTATTTACTGTAGGGTTAAGATGGGGTTTGGTTTGGTTTAGGGTTAGTTGATTGCGTAACACTTTATTTTAATGTGTTCTTGTTACACATGTTACATGTACTTACTATTATAATAACAATTAACTATGCATAATTACATGCAAGTAACCCTAACGCTAACCCAAAGTAATCCTATCCCTATAGTAAGTACATGTAGTTAATTAATATTACTGAGTACTTGAATGTATAATTACACTGTAACAAGGACACCTTAAAATAAAGTGTAACCGCTGTTTGTAATTCTGCATAATTTACTTTTAGTACATGTGATAACAAGGACAGTGTAAAAATAAAGTATGACTGAAATTGACTTTGTATTTCATTGGCTCTACAAAAACAAAGCCGAACTGGAAAGTTCCGGGCTTCAGTGTCATAAGCTGCTGTTCTGGCCACCAAACAACCATAACAAGTGTGAAGAATGGTAGGAGACAGAGATGGCATGGCAGGCTGGAAGGAGAACAAAAGGAAACAAAACAATGTACAGAGCAGATTGGTTTAGCTACAAGTGAGGGAAGGGAAGCTTAGTCTGGCGCTGTAATTGGGCCACAAATGAAACTCAGCATGTGTCCTTCTCTCACAGCAAATCAGAGAGCACCATGAGAAAATTCTCCTCCCTATGCCGGAGATCAATTTCACACAAAGTGCTAAGGATTTGCTGCAGAACCATAGAGGAGTCACCGAAATAGACTTGGCTTGTGATATTGGACTGGGTTTGGCCTGAACCTCAGCACTTTTACTGGATGCTCCGTGCAAGAATCATTGGTTTTAAGCAGAGGTGTTCTAAGCTGAGACCAGCAACTCGAAACTTGCATTCAGAGGCATTTTATAGTGCTTTGCTCTAGATCTGAATGTGTGTTCTTATACTTGCTGGTGTGGGAGAGGTCCAAACTGTGTGCTAAATCGACTCAATAAGACTTTTATGACAACTGTGCCTCTGTGATTATAGCTAAAGCATGAATTGTATCACTCACATTAACAATCAGGAGTGGAGAAATTATCCCTGAATGCAGATTCCGTGGAGCTAGCTGAATCTAATTATGTCGGGCAAAATAGCCTTGTGGCACCATCTCAGAGCTACTACACTCTCACTCTCAAGGCCTCATAAATATGTGATGAAAAACAATAAATAGAGACACAGCCGCAGGCCACTGAAGTATTAAAGTGTAACATATGTGCACTAAAAACAGAGAAAGCAATTCAAGCATAGACTGGACAAACACTGTCTCTTTACTTATCTATGTGTCTGTCTGTCTCAGTTTTACACTAGGCTATAAACCTGGTCCAAAACATTTTCCAGAAAATATATAACACACTGTTCACTGTCGTATCCATGTATTCATGTCCACCTTTTCTGTGTTGAATATTTCAGTGACTCCTTTAGACCTAAGTCTTTAAGATTGCATATACCCCTAGTTGGCATGCAATAGTATGAAATGCTGACTACAATGCCTTGAAAGGCACCTTAAGCAACATTGCATGTTAAAATATTTCAGGGAGGAGCCCAATAGTAACATGATTACGGCACCACGATGCACTCGTGTCTCTTTTATAATAACTACGGCAGTTGTCCACTGCGTCCACTCTACCTGAATCTCGAGCGAATCGTTCTTTTGAACGGGTTCTTTTTATTGATTCATTCGAACCGAATCGCGTTTGTAAATCACAAACACAGTGTAACTGTGAGGTGAGTGATACGAACCATAAACAAAACAGCCCTCTGTTAAATCACACTTTACTTAAGTAAAAATACAATGTTTTTTTTTAACAAAAAAAATAAAACGCTGATAACTGAATAGAATCAGTGAATCGGCTTTTGTGAAGCGGTTCACTGAAACGAACGAACCGATTCGCCTAAATGAATCGGACCTCTCAGTGCTCGCTGCCATCTGTTCGGAGCAGCGTGACGCCCCCTGTTGCCTGATGCATGAAAGGCGCTGGGCAAGTTTCACACAACCCTGAGCGACTCCTCAAAGCAACGTGTGCTGGAATTTGACTCGGGTGATGCTCTCAGCAGCGGGTTTCGTATGGTTATCGCTTGCGACCTAAAAAGCTGCCGTTTTGCCCGTGCAGAGGTAAAATGACCAGCACGGAGATCCAGAATTCGGGAGAGGAGCCCTGCTTTCGCCTGGAGCACCTACCGGGCAAGAGCCCGCACCTAGCGGGCAAGGCGTCTCCGCAGGTGAACAGCCGCTGGGATGCGCCTCAAGTGACGGCCAACGGGGTCCATGACATTGAGGATCGGATATTACGAATCACTGGTTATTACGGCTATAAACCCGGGTACTCCAGCCACAGAAGTAAGTGTTTAAAAACACACGCAATAACAAATGCAATAGTAATTGTGTCGAGATCAAGTCACGGCTGTCTGCACGCTGTGTTGGCCTTGAACGGTGAATATATATAATGTGAATGTGAAGGAAACGCATGCTGTGCGGACTGTCTCGTTTTGTTTGCAAGTTATGTGCATACTGCATAAATCTTAACACATGAGTACAGAACTTTCTGTTGAAGTTTTGAATGTAATAGTATTCAGACTGTCTCGTTTTGTTTGCAGGGCGCTTTGTTCACAAGTTATGTGCATACTGCATAAATCTTAACACATGAGTACAGAACTTTCTGTTGAAGTTTTGAATGTAATAGTATAGAATATAATGTAAAATGTAACAGGATAGGGTGAACAGGATAGAAATAGATATAAGAAATAAAAATAAAGAATAGAAAATAAAGATAAAAAAGAATTAATCAGATTAAAACTATTCAAAATGTTAACAAATAGTAAATTACTAGATGATATAATAATGAAATGCTCCTTTATAGACAGTTTAGATCCATTAGTGAAAAATTTACTTAAGTAACTATAAATGTTTTTCCAAATGTCTGCAGACAACTGTGCGGTATAGGCTAAATACATATAAGCATACTGCACGGCACACTCATTAATTCATTGATAGTAAGTCATTGTGCAATTACAAGTAAACAAGAAATCACAAGCAATAAATATTGCAAGATATGTTAGACAAAATGCACCGAGATAGCAGGTTGAAAGACACTTATTTGTTGAACGCTTATTTAAATGGCAGTGTGAATGGAGTAGAGTGGTGATTGGATCCTAATTGTAGTCTGTGTGCCATTCCTGAATTTCAGTACCCTCAGTCTATTTTAATGCAATCGAAAGAGTCTTGGCACAGGACAGATTTGAGGTTCTGCTTAATTGTTAGCATGCAGAATTGTAATGTTTTTGTATTATTATTATTGTTGTGGCCAAATGTAAGTGCAACATATTACACAATGGTCAGTGCATGAGTGGTGGTGTAGCCCGTGTCTCTGGTGTGCTGTTATTACACTGGTGCAGTATGTAAGTACATGAATCATGTCTAATGAATATCAGTGTGTACTGTATGTGTGCATGCATCTGTGTGTGATGCCTCAAAGTCCCTGAGGACGGTAGATGGTAACGTTAACTCTTGTGTTGCATTCATCTTTTTGTCACTCGATGTATTACATAAACGCATCACACATGATGGGCTGTGGCAGATATGCCAATTAAAGCAACAACAACAAAAACAATGGGAACAATCATATTTAAATGACTTTCCAAATTAAGACAATTTTCTAAAATATTTTTGTTAATTTATGAATGCTTAGTTGAAAGCAATGATTATTGTGCTCAACCAAAAATCTCCAAAAAGGTTTTCTGAAGATTTTTTTTGTTTTTTTTTTTATGAGAAGGTGTCACATTGAAATGTTCCCTCAGAGACTATGCCATGCTCACCACTGTTTTAAGACCTGACTCAGCAGTATATGTAGTGAATTAAAGTCAGTCATAGACAGGCAAGAAGAACAATGTGAAAGCACTAGCCTATTATTTAACAAAACTAGTTGTAATCACCATCCATCCCAAAGAACCCTGTCTGTACTCTGCCGAATAATTAATTATAACTAGTTATGGTTAGTTATTCATATTTCATGTGAGCTGATTCGTTACAACGTCTTCTTTCTTTGCGTGCACATTTGGGCGGCATTATGCAAATATTTCCACATAGTGAGGTAGATATGTGGGGGCGTGTTAGAAACGAGCTGTTTTAGGGGGGCGTGGCAGAGTCTTAACTTTGTTAAAGAATATCTCTTTGGTTTTGAGACTTTAGTCTTTGCAACTTCAGGGATCTTATCTATGCACAATCAGCTTGTAAAATTTAAAATTTAAAAAATACAAAAATACATTTTAAGTATAAATGAAAATTAAACATGTATGCATTTATTAAAGGAGTCATATGATGCGATTTCAAGTTTTCCTTTCTCTTTGGAGTGTTACATATGAATTTATAAATGAAATAATTAAAAAGGACAGAAAAAATTGAAATACACATCTAAATTAAATGATTGAACAAAAAATGAATAATGTATGAAATGTATGAAAGTAATGTAGGAAATTGTATTATTATTATTATGTAAAGTATAATGTTATATGTATAATATAATATAATGTAATATAATTGTTATTATATCCGAGTTGTCTGGAATGCAGCTTTAGGTTAACATTTCAATAAACGAGCTGCAAAGACTAAAGTCTCAAACCCAAAGAGATATTCTTTATAAAATTTAAGACTTGTCCACGCCCTCCTAAAGCGCCTCGTTTAAACATGCCCCCACATGTCTACGTCACTGTGTGGGAAGATTTGCATAATGCTGCCCAAATGTTCACGCAAAGAAAGAAGGCGTAACTTTGATTCTCGCTGTAGTATTGTTGTTGCCGCCGCGATGTCGTGGAGATGCTGTGTGTTTCCTTGTGAAAGCGTAACTACTTTGGTCTTCCAAAAGAGGACGATATCCGCTTCGTCATGCCTGGAGCTGATCCGTGCTGGTAGCTGAGGAAATACATCAACTTTGCGCTGTGGATCGCCGGATCGGCTTTCACCGTGGACGAAGCGGATTCCAGCCCGGGGTCGTCACATGTGGTTGCCGCAAGCCCGCCGACCGCTCCTTTGTCGAATCCGACGGCCACGCCATTCTCAAACCCGTCGTGTGTGACGCTGTGTGAAACTACTTTGTTTGGTCTTCCAAAAGAGGACACAACTAGAAATCAGTGGTTAAGTTGTATTTACAAAACTGTTCCAGAACAGTTCAACCCAAATATTCAGATGTGTGCAACGCATTTTATGAAGGACTGTTTCCTGAACCTGCAGAGTAGCCTACAATGTATCTGTCACAAATTCAGCCTCTGTGGCTCCCTCCGATCACCACCAAAGGGAACCATCACCGGAGTACTAAATATCCCCTCGGACTCCAATTCCCACAATGCACCTTGCCAGAGACTAATCACCTGCACAGGTGTTCCCCATCTACCCGGTCTATTTATATTGTGCCGTCCCTGGTCTCCTTGTGAAGTCTTGTTTTGCCTAGCAGACATTTCTGAGAGTTTTCCCTGTTTTGATTTCCTGTTTATTACCTGGACTGAATTCCCGATTACGATTGCTTGCTGCCTACCTATTCTGACCCTGCCTGCCTTGCTGATTCTTGCCAGTGTTTGTCTGCCGCCTGCCTCGACCCTTATAACGAACTCTGTTTACGATTCTGCCCAGCCTTCGTTGTGTCTGACACCTGGTGACGATTTATGCCTGTATGACCTGCCTTGTGATCTAATAAAGCTGCACATGGATCCTAACGCCACTGCCTCTGTGTTACAGCATCTGTGCACAAAGGCTGTTTCTTTAAAGTGGGGCAGTTCCAACTTTGCAGTTTCTCAGTTTTTTTATATTTAAAGGATTTGCCACTGATGATTCAAACACGAGTTTTGAGCAGTGTAGAGTAGCGCTTGCTGTTTGTCGTTTCTCCGATCACAAATGCAGACATGGTTTTATGTTTATGCGGCACGATACGCAACGTGTAAAAAGACAGTATAAGTCATTATAATCAGTAATTATGTCCCCTCTGGATGCAACAAATGACTCGTTTGTAATGGTTTTATTGGTGTTGTCTCATCGCACCGGGACACGGCATCACAGTATGGTGAGGGGTGTAACATTTCCGTCACACGCTTGAGGTATTCAGCCAATCACAACGCACTGGATAGCTGGCAAATCAGAGTACACCTCGCTTTTCAGAACAATGAGTTTTGTAAAAATCTACACGTTTCAGAAAGGCGGGGCATAGAGGAGCAACATTAATGTACATTATGTGGAAAATAAAGGTTTTTTGAACCTTAAACCGCATAAACACATTACACCAAATACACAACATAATGTTCTTTTTAGCAATGCCATATGACCCATTTAAGCTCTAACATCAATCATTATCGAGAAATGCAGCCCTGGCAAATTTGTGTGAGTGACACTTATAGTGTAATATATGTGCATATCTACATTGCCATCCAAAAGTTTGGAAATGCCCCAGGCAAAGAGGGGTTTGGACAACATCATCATAAATCCTTGTTATTTTGTGATGACTCTGCATTAATAAGAGACAACACAAAATATGTAAGCATTTTATGAAATAAAAAATGAATTCACAACATGGAAAAATACTAGAACCATTGATCAGTTATCTCTAAATGATGTTCTGCTTGGTCTGTTGTGTACTAACATTAATTGCCAATCAATCAGTAAAACTATATTGTGACTAACAATAGAACTATAAAATACACCAAAAACGCAACATTTACGAAATGAAACAATTTTATTCATGCGCTGTAATCCAAATCTTCCGAATCCATACGACTGCGAGGAACAGACCCAAATCCAAGCCTTTTTTCGGCGATCTTCTTCTCCATCCCGAGCAGCGAGTCCAGTGACCGTGAGCAGCAAAGCCTGCGCTGACTAACGAGCTCTTTACAAATTCAAATGTTGCCGCTTCAAACGACAGGTTTTACGGCAGGATAATCGAACGCTCATTGGCTCTCGCCTGCATTCGTCACAGATTGCGACAAGCCATGTTTCTGGTGAGGTGTGTTTGAATGATGCGCATTGCGCGCGCGCCTTCACGAGTTGACGGAGTGGATCAGGAAAATTATCTGTATAATATTTTCAGCGATTAACAACATAAATTCTGCTCTGGATCACACAAACCTACTGTATTCCGCCAGAGAGGACTGCGGGTGCAACGCATCATTTGGATTACATTTGGTG
>NW_015505883.1:124841-127833 GCF_001515645.1 Sinocyclocheilus grahami | reverse complement strand
GATTACATTTGGTGCTGCTTTTGACATTTTTGCAATAAATAAATGATTGAAATTGCATTTATATGTCTGTCATGTTTTTTATACTGTACAGAAATGTTTAGGTTTATAAGTAGCAGTGGGATTAGAGACTATAAAAATATTTTAATGCTATGTTACTAAAATGGTTATTTTCCTGCATATTTCGGTAATTTGCGTTTTATATCCTATATCGCTATAAAATGGGTAGGTTAAGGTTTGGGTGTAGGTTAAGGGGTCTAACAATCTAAATTGCTTATTGATAAAATGATAAAAATGCATTGATATGAATATCTTAATGATATAAACGTTTTTTAGCTAAAAATACGTAGCAATTTGTACGTTTTAAACGTTGAAATATGTCTAAATTGTACGTTTTAGCATTAATAAAAACGTACAAAAATTTACGTTTTGTGCTTGTAAATGTTACGTATTAATTCCTACGTATAAACATGAGACCAGGCTGAAATAGACGATAGAAGACACTGATCTAAAAAGGTGCCAGATCCAAAACAGATCCAGTTTATTTCCAAAACCAGAACTGAAACTTCCATCTTAACAAACAGATCTGTGTCACATCAGGTTAGTCATAAATGCAGTGTGAATGTAGCCAATGTCACTTAAAAGATACGGCACATTCAGAGGTCATGTAATAGTGTGGAGAAATTGAATTGAAGTAAGGGGTATTAGGCAGTGTGCTATATCAGCTGTGTGACATGTGAAAACCAAAAACTTTATAAACTTATTTTTCATTTGCATGCAGTACCCTCCAAGTTTGTAAACGCCCTAGGCAAAGTAGGGTTTTGGACAATATCAGCATAAAGTCTTAAAGGAGACATATTATGCCCCTTTTTACAATATGTAATATAAGTCTCTGGTGTCCCCAGAATGTGTCTGTGAAGTTTCAGCTCAAAATACTCCACAGATCATTTATTATATCATTTTGAAAATGCCTATTTTGAGTGGAAGCAGAAACGCGCTGTTTTTCGGGCCTGTGTCTTTAAATGCAAATGAGCTGCTGCTCCCCGCCCCCTTTTCCAGAATAGAGCTGCGCCATTACAACTCGGACCTGCTAAAAACATCTGTTTTGGTTCTGATTATCATGTTTATCGCGCTGAAATCATGCGTTTTAAACCATATTAGCTTAAACTTCTGATATACGGTTTTCTGAGTGCACACATCTGAAGCACACGGACAGAAAGCGGCTGTCACAGCATTTCTGCTAAACTAAGTTCTCTTTCACACACAAGTTTACGTTAAAAACACACATGAGTTACAAAAACAGTCAGTTATGTCTGTGAAGGTAAACAGTTGGGAAATAAATCGCACATTTATATTAGATCTGTGTGGCAGCAGCAATATACAGTAAATAAATCAATAAATCCACTGCTCTGTTGTCTCCTCTGAAGCTGGGACTCTAAACAGTGTTCTGTGCTCATCTGTGCAGCCAAAGACAGAACAGTTAGCATGTTTTGCTCAAACTTTCGGCATGGCGTTAGAACTGGTACACTGTAGTCGCTTGCGAAAACACAATGACGGTGCCGTGGGTGGAAACTTACAGATTAAGGGGCGGTAATATTATGATGAAATCCCTTTGCCACGTCACCAAGGGAGCGAAATCTGGCACGCTCTTTTTTTCAGAGGCTTGCAGAAAAAGGCTTACCAAGACAAAGTTACTGGGTTAATCTTTTTCACGTTTCCTTGGTTGGTAGATGCACCGGGGACCTGATTATAGCACTTAAAACCTGGAAAAGTCAGATTTTCATGATATTTCACTTTTAACATTTCTTGATAATATGCACTAAAACAACATATATATTATACATGTCACAGTTGTCCCTTTGATGCCTGATTTGTGGATTAAAACTTGGCAAAGGTTTCTTTTCTATAGATGGGTCACACACCTTTATGGCTTTACTGACTGATTGCCAATTAGTGTTAGAACGCAACAGACCAAGTAGAACACAGTTTAGAGATGATTTATAGTATTTTCAATGTAGTGAATAAAAGTTTTTTTTTTTTTAAAGTGCATAATTTTACTAATGCAAAGTAATCGCAAAATAATATTGATTTCTGCTGATGTTGTCCAAAACCCCTCTTTGCATGTGGCGTTTGCAAACATTTGGACATCTCTGTAAACTTCTCTTATAGTCATTGATGTTTTCATTTGCTACAGTGTTTATTGGTTTGAATTGTTTTCTAGTTTTTCTGTCAGTGGATGTTATCTTAATCATTATCACAAAGCCTTAAAGCCTTAGTAAATCTCTGATCAAAATCTGTGACTTGTTTGTAACTGGAGGAAACATATGTTTATATGTTGCATCAGCACAACATATCCAGAATATATAATACTTTTATACTTTATGTGCACTCCTGTGCTGCCCCCGTCTGGTCATTTGACGCATATATCTACACTCTTTTATTGATTCATGATGATAAAGTCATAATCCCACTTACACAGACTGCTGAATTACACACACACACACACACACACACTTAGGGGGTAAATATTGACCGTGTAGACATTTGCTGCTACCAATTTTCAGTTATGGTTAGCATTAGGATTGGTGAATGACTATCTGGCAACAACAAATCATAAGGTTTGAGTTCAGAGAGGAGCTGCAACCCCTTTGCCTGGCCAAAAGATGTCACTCCTCTCGTTTTACAGTGGTTCTAAAGAGTTCTAATATACAGGAAAGCTAACTGTTAGCATTCCAATGTGTGCAGCCCTTAAAGAAACAACTTGGACATGGCCATCTTTGCTCATGGGCACTTATTTGCAAAAGCATTTTAGTTATATCATCTGCCAGAAGGGCTTAATTGCTAAAACTAATCAGCGGAACACTGACCTCCACATCCAATTCACTGGTTCAAGCCACAAGATGTTTAGATAACTAATTATCTGAAAATTTGATCAATGTGCTTATGGAAGCCTATTTCTGCCACAAAATAACTTTGGGGGCTGGGGGCTGGGGAC
>NW_015505883.1:122737-124743 GCF_001515645.1 Sinocyclocheilus grahami | reverse complement strand
CGGTGGTGGAATGTGAAATCATGAGATACTAAGTCTTAATTATGAGATAAAAAGTTATATACACTGTAAAAAAAAAAGTTGCTGTCTTAAATTTTTTTAAAGCTGCAGTCCGTAACTTTTGGCGCTCTAGCGGTTAATAAACAGAACTGCGTGTGTCTTGCAGAAGAACATTGTAGCTGGAGCTACTTTTCTCTGTTTATGTCTATGACGAATCACGCAGGTACTGGGCTACTCCGCAGCGGTACCTACCCGAACCAGTCTAAATATAAACACTTATTATAGGTGTACCGTAGTCATTCAGTACAAGCCAAAAACATGGTTTGGAAAATGGATTCATGGTGTACTCGATTATTATGTAAATGTTTTACATTTTTAACACAAAAAAGTTACGGACTGCAGCTTTACTCAGTTTAGCTGTATAAGTCATTTCAACTTAAATTACATTAAACTGACTTAAAAACGTGAGTTGAATCTTGTAGAGCTTATTTAAAAAAGTTAAAAATTGCTTAACTTATTTTGATGACTTAAAGTAATGTTGTCATGACTTATTGATCATACCATTTTTTACAGCATAATTATGAGATACTGAATCAATTATGAGGTAAAAGTCGAAATTCTAATTTGCGATACTAAGTCGAAATGCAAATGCTAACCATGAGATAAGTCAAAATTATGTCATAATTATGACTTAACATCTCATGAGTGACTTAACATCTTATAATTTTGACTTTTGTCATAATTTCTGACATTTTATCACAATTATGTCATAATTTTGACTCTTTGTCTCTTTTTATCTCATTATGACTTAGTATCTCATATTTCATTTTGATGTTTTATGTCATAATTATGACTTTCTATGCCATAATTAAGATTCACCAAAGCATGATTTTCTTTCTTATGCCGCAGAAATGGGCTTCCGTAGTTGTTAACAGGAAAGACCAGGTTGTGTCCAACCGGCTGTAGCCTGACCTTTAGAATTTATTTTCAAAACCGTAACCATGATTCTAAAGTGATAGAGACTAGAAAGTTCATATTTATGCGACTCACGCCACTCCTTGTGGAGTTTTTTTTATGGGGTTTTGACGAATTGGTTATGAAGTGTGTGTAACACTCATAGCATGTGGGTGCACTATTCCCCTCTCGTCTCGCTCTCATCTTGTAGAATGCAGCTAATAGACATGCATAAAGGACGCAGCAGGTCTGTGGACAATGGTGGAGGAATATGGCACTGATCTAAATGACAAAGGTGCTGAATGGGGCCGCGATGGCAGTGTCGAAGGTGGAACACAAGGGCCAGGCGTTGCTATGGCAGGACGCAAGAGGAGGGGGGCATTGGGATGAAACAACAGGCATCTCGAATGGCAGGTGTCCGTTTCAAAAAGAGGTTGAAAATAAAACCAGTACTCAGTATAGCTCCATATCTGTGCTTTTTTAAATCTTCCGTACAGGAGAAGTAGATTATAGTTTAGTGTCTGCAATATTTTAATAATATACCAGCAAGAGAAAAGCTAAGTCATTAAAAAGGATGTGGTTTAATTTTCTTCTTGGCATCACAAAATATATGATGTCTTGACACAAAATCTATCATCAAGTGTGTGTGAATATGTAATATAAGCTTATATTTCAACTGCGGAAATATTAATCTGTCTTTCAATATTTCTTTAATTCTATGCGCTGCTGGGGTTTATATTTTATGGTCTCTGGATGTGAAAGATATCGATATACGTGATTGAATGCAAACTCAATTGACTGGAGAGAAAGGGTTGTAGATGCACTTGCTGTGTATGTGTAAAGAAACAACTCATGGTTCAATAAAAAATGTATGTTAAATTAAATTACAGTGGATCTAAAAACTATTTTGACCTTTATTTTAATATGTTAATATACGGTATAATAATATGTTTAATTATTATAATATATTTAATGTTATATTTTTGATTTATTTCTATTTATATATTCCAATTTACAGTATATATATATATATATATATATATATATATATATAT
>NW_015505883.1:110198-122394 GCF_001515645.1 Sinocyclocheilus grahami | reverse complement strand
ATATATAGTATTTACACATTTAATAATAATATTTAATATATTGTGTAATGTTTTCATTAAGCTTTCTGTAACATTAGGATTAGCAGTTGAGGAGAGAAAATCAAACTCGTTTGTTCGAGGAGACAATAAAACAAAATCGTTAAGACAAACACAGTGACAGTTACATTTCTGTTGCTGCTGGATGACACGCTCTGAGCTCATCCTAAAAATCTGACTCTTCTTTAAAACCTGCTACAAATTTGCCAGTATAATCAGTGATGGCTAAGCAAAACAAGCTTAATTTGAGTTCAGGAGTATGCGGTGAACCACAATGCAGTATTTGTTTGTGTGTGTGGTGTTAAATCAAGCCAACGTGAATGAATGAGAGCCAGAAAGCTTTATTTTTTGTGTATATGTATGGTTGTGTGAAATGGGAAGAAACAGATGTAAGTGTGTGTGGGTGTTTCGCTAATCGAATGCATGGCTGGGACCACTGGAACAAGTATCTCTGAGACTTATTAAATGCAAGGCCATGAAATCCGCAAACAGGGTGTAGTGGACTCTGTTCTGACCAGGCAGGACTACTAAAGGGGTACTCGATACTCAAGTTGATCTGTGATTTAAAGACTCCCTTTAGTCTGATAAAATCCTAGCACAGCACAGCTCGCACAATAAAGTAACGTTTATGGAATAGTTCACCAAAACATAAAAATAAATTATCACAAGCATCATTTATGACATTTCAAACCTTTTTTTAAGGAACCGGCAGAAAATGTGTATTGGTTCGAATGGGCCTTTCAGTGAACTTACTATGCTAAATAAAACTATAGTTTGTATTTTTTTGTTAACAAAAGTAATTATGTTGTGTCCCAAATGACGCACTATACACTACGCACTTATAATACTATGTACTCCGTACTGTACTGCATGCAGTGTCCAACATACTTTGTTTTTCAGTTAAATAAAGTGCATTATCTGGGTATTTGAAGTGCACTTTTTGTTGCACTTTTACTCACACTATTTATATTACAAAATAGCATAGAATAGTGCATAAGTACATAAAATGGGACGCACCTCTAGTTTTAGTTCTGATTAACCCAGATCACTGTTTTTGTTGTATGGAAAAGAGCAGCTCTGACATTCTGCAAAATATCTCCTTTTGTATTCCACGGAAAAAAGAAAGACATAGTGGTTATGGTCACTGTATCCTTGCATAATATGGAAAAGTACAGTGTTAACATTCTTCAAAAACCTATTTTTGTGTTCCGCAGGAAGACAGACCAAATAGTGCAAGTAAAAGATTACAGAATTACACATTTTTTCAAATGTTTTTTGGTAAACATCAACTACCCTAAAAGCAATTGCCACTTAAACAAAAGTACAGTTCCCAGGCTCCCACTTCCTGACACTTTGAGAGATTAACAGGAGATATTTTATCGTTTCATCCAGGAACACACTGAATTTTCAGAGACAAGACTTTTTATGGAGTCCCCCAAGGCTCTATACTGGGTTTTATTAACATAACACTACAGAGACTTAGACAGAAAGACAAGACGTCTGCTACAGCGAGCAGTGAAGGGCCTTCAAGTGGAGCACAAGTGCTGATGAAAGAAGGAAAAGCGTGATTGGGCAAGGAGAGAGAGGAAGAAAAAGAAAAAAGCTACTTTCTTACTTTACTAAATCGCTCATCTTTATCATACTGCCTCATCAATCTAACATGGCAAAGATGGAACTGACTGAAAAAAATGGCAGATTGGAAAAGCAGAAAGAACGATGAGGAGAAAGAGAAAAGGGGGAGAGGGGCCTATGCAGCATAATTAGCCCGAGCTGCTTGGTTACCTTCCAAACACAGCAAAGGATACTCTGAGCAGGAGAAGAGGCGGGGACAGAGAAAGAGAAACAGAGGGAGAGAGATATGAAGAGGATGACTGCATTCCACACACACTTGAAGCTCAGTCTCCCTAGGAGACGCAGGATAGCAGCATGACAGTGCAACATCTACACTAGAGCACGACTGTACGATTATATGTGCCACGCTGAGAGTGTGTGTGAGCCAGAGAGAAAGCAAAGTAAGTTTGTGACTTAGCAGAAAGAGAGAAGTAACAGCAGGAGAAGAGCAAAGTAAAAGATATCAAGAGGAACCAGAAAGAGACTGTGGGAGTGACAGGAGAGATGCGCATGGGGATGAAGTGGGTTTGTCGGAGGAGTTGAGCCGTGCCGCTCATACACACACGCACACACACACACTTGCAAAAGCTCAGGACTCCCAAGGAAGGAGGAGAGGATGAAGAAACACTCGGCCCGAGTGGCCCCTCTCAGCTCCTATAGCGCCCAGGTGCTCACCTGCCCCATCTCTGAAGGTAAAAGGCAATGTTTGTGTGGTTATGATTACGCTTATAATTAACTTTTTTAATGAAAATTATAGAAGTTTTCTTATTTAGATAGCTAAACTAGTGTGTGTTTGAGCACAGATGTTAGGAAGATGATGTAAGAAAGTGAAAAAAATAGACATAGAAATGTGTTGAGTGTGTGTTTATGTGTGTGTGCAGAGCCGGCCCGACCTAATAAGCGATGTAATCGGTTGCGTAGAGGCCTGTGGCCACCAGGGGGCCCAATTACAAACATAATTAGTCTAGTAATTATAATTAACTTTTTTAATGAAAATTATAGAAGTTTTCTTATTTAGATAGCTAAACTAGTGTGTGTTTGAGCACAGATGTTAGGAAGATGATGTAAGAAAGTGAAAAAAATAGACATAGAAATGTGTTGAGTGTGTGTTTATGTGTGTGTGCAGAGCCGGCCGACCTAATAAGCGATGTAATCGGTTGCGTAGAGGCCTGTGGCCACCAGGGGGCCCATATCAGGGTTCAGATACTACTCCGTAATAATAACTTCGATAAAGTTTCAGTCGCTTGTGTTAACGTTTGAAAATGAAAAGGCAGCACTATAAAACTGGTGCTGACTGCAGAGAAGTGGATAAGGGTAATTGATAGATTTTGAAAACGTATTGTTGAAATGGCGGTTTGCATCGTGCTGCGAGCGCTTTGAAGATGCGCTTTGTCAGTGTGACAGTAATGAAAATGAACGGTATTGTTATCTTGGGCACTTCAGAATACGCTAATAATCCTAGATATCTTACTATCCGAATGGTTTAGATTTTTAGAACGTACATGATCTTATTTTCTATCGACCAGTTAAGTTTTACACCATGGCGTGTTTGCTGCGTAAAAGTTCGCTCTGACAAGACGGGAGATGGCTCTTTAAGAACAGCAGAAATACAGCCGTTACCATGGTTACCCCTGCCTTCTGACACCTTCTGAAATTTAATCTCACTAAATTTCCATACATTTTTCTGAAAGCAATGGTTAATAAAATAGTTAACCTCAAAAGTGCTCAATAAGTAAATATATCTTCATATTTACGTATGTATTGAAATATAAATACTGAGTAGATACTAATACTACTAATTCTAATGACTTTTTTACAACATAGTTAACTAAAATTTAAAATATTTAAAAAACATTTTTGTTACTTGAAATAAAATAAATGTTAACTGAAATAAAATACTTAAACTGTTTCATTTTAGCTAGTTGACAGCAACATTTCCCATTTTTATTTAGTGAATCTTGATGTTCTAAAATAACACTAAAATTGAAATAAAATGTAATAACTATATAGACATTTAAAATAACAAAACTAATAAAAACAACAAAAACAAACAATGACATTACTAAAACTTTAACTAAAATGAAAATGACAGCAAAAAATTTAAAAAATAATTCAAAATATTAACAAAAAAATAGTACCTGAATGATACTAAAATAACATTGCTTTACAGTAAGGTGTCAGTGTAAGATATGTACGATGGGGGGCCCTCTTTTGAAAATATGTGTGTTAGTTTCTAGAAGTTTGTGTGTTTGCAACCAAGCAGAAAAGGAGCCGTAATCTCACCTCAGCAGTTTATATCACACTTTCAATATTAAATTACATTTTATTTAATGATGTACTGTTTGTTTATTTTAGTACGATGCCGGTTTCATGGTGCTGTTGTGTTTTTCTGAGTCTTTCAGGAGTAACACTTTACAATTTGTTAACTCATTTGCTTAATAATCTTTGTCAATGTTAGTTAATAAAAGTACAATTGTTCATTGTTCATGCTAGTTCACAGTGCATGAACTAATGTTAACAAATACAACTTTAAATTTTAAAAATGTATTAGTAGATGTTAAACATAAAATTAACTAAGCATTTATTAGTTAATTAAATTTAGCATTTAATTAACTAATAAATGCTGTAGAATTATTGATCATTGTTAGATCATGTTAACTTAAGTAGTTAACTAATGTCAACAAATGAAATATTTTTGTAAAGTGTTAAACCTTCATAAATACCTGTATATACAAAGGTAAAAGAAGGCACATTAGCCAGCACTGCTAATTAGTTTTCAGTGTTTATTTTCATTATTTCATGTTTTGTTTTGATATGGGGTGACAGAATTTACATTTTGACAGATTTATTTTTGGGGTTATTTTAAAAGTACAAATATATAACAAGGTCATAAACTGATAAAATAATAATTATTTTAAATAAATAGTTTTGGCATCACTGCTTGACATAACATGTCGACAACCAAACAGCTCATCATATTACCAGTTCCTCCTTCAAATGTCTTGTTGTAAAATTATGCTTATGAATCTTGCTGCTGTAAAATAACAATAGCATTTTGTGCCGCGCTGTGAAAATATGTAGGGGCGGTAAACCAGGGATTTACCGTTGATGTGACATTTCTGTGCCTCCACATCTTGGACCTGCGGTTCCCTGGTGTTGTTGGTTTCTGCAGGTTGTTAAGCTAGCCAGCCAAGCTATCCGCAGGATATAAAAAGTCTGTCAGTGTGGGTGCACACTGTGGGAGCCCTTTTTTCACTATAAAATATGTCTAAAAAGTTGTCAGGTAGGTTTTTTATTTTACCTTTAAAAAGGACATCATGTGAGTTGAGTTGTGGTTTAGTTGCAACTGGGTCAAAAACATCTGGAATTGCTCAACATCAGACAGGACAGAGGTGCTCATATTTGAAGTATGTCTTGGAGTCACAATTTCATAACTTTTTGCTTATAACTCTTGATGTTATAAGGACTGTGTATTTTTACAATGCAAGGTTGAGTAAGACTGCAGTATCTTTGTTCTATAAAATAATAGTATTTTTATAACTGATTCATATATAAATATTATACATACATTTCATATTTATTGAGGTTATTTCTCACACCATAGGACAAAAAAAATTGAAGGGGTTCAATTAAAGTGATGGTAAAACTGTATACACTTAAATGAATATACTATATATATATATTATCTAGATGTTTCTGATGCATAATTCATTTCAAAATAAAAAAATTCAATTCAGAATCCATTTTTTAATATTTAGGTGTTTGTTAGCTGTAGTTCATTCCTGATTAAAGTTCTATTGGGGTCCCTGTGGCCATGTTCATGTTTGTTTAGTGTGAACATTGGCTTGTATTATTAGAACATCAGGTAGCTTTGTGGTTAAGTTATTTAATAAAGCATTGAGGTGAAATGAGATTTATTAAAGCAGGTTTGTGGCTACTCACTGGGCAGAATATTGGTGTTGTAGGATCTCATTTAGGCTCTTTAAACATCTTTGAATTTACGTACCTTTTTGTCTGAAAGGTGAAAGGCATATGAAGTATGAATATGAACGATCAATAATGCAAAATGAGGTCTGTGTCTTGTTTACTGTTCCCTGAAGTATCCTTCATGCCTTTCTATAATGCTATCAATTAAAATACCTTTATTTTCAAAAGCCAACAAGACAACTACATGGAAACTACAAGAACAACATACCATCATTTTGAATATTATAACTTTATAAAGTTAGAATCGAATCAGACATTGGCGCACTGTTGAGCATAAAGAGGTCAATGGCATATGAAAAAAGCTAAAAATCCTTATGTATATTATTATTTATATAATCTTTATGTGTATTATTCTAAAACTTTTGTTGAATTTAATGACTCTTAAAATGTCAAATATTTTGTTTATATCTTGAATATGTGAGTGTACAATATTCCTATAGACTTAACACGTAATATGCACATACATGACGTTACCATTTTCTGAAATTTGCACATTTGTGATAACGCTATCATTTTTAAAAACTTGAAACCTGAACCTGAAACCTGTTTTCAAAAGTGTCAGTTATCAGGCCCCCAAAACACCATTGTCCTGTAAATGAATGGCCAAATCACATCAAAAGTGTTCAGTTTTTAGTTGAAAACACATCATGCCTTGTTATAAAAAATGTCAAATTATATATTTTAAAGGGGTCATATGATGCTTTTTTAAAGATCATTATTTTGTGTATTTGGTGTAACAGAATATGTTGACATGCTTTAATGTTCAAAAAACACATTATTTTTCAAATACTGTACATTATTGTAGGTCCTCTATGCCCCGCCTCTCTCAAACGCTTCGTTTTCTACAAAGTCCCTCCTTTATCATATGACCCCTTTAAGAGACTCATAGAGCTTGACACACATCAAGAGAGTCTTTGGGGGTTTTATTTCCTGTTTTATGTCTGTTTTTTTGCATGCCTTTGCATGTTGCACCACATGTGATTTGGTGGACATATGTTTGGCAATAGTACAATGCAAATCAATAAAAGTTTAAAATAATAATAATAGTAAAATAAAATAATATGCAAAACATTTCTTTTCTAGAATTTAATTTTTAATTAATTTAAAAGTTTTTTTCCCTTCATTATGATATCAGTACATCTTGCCATATGAAATGTGTATTCAAATTATTGTATTGAATCACGTTTTTTTGTGTTTTTTTTTAACACATTATGCCATTGACCTAAACACATTAACCATAAAACACTCAAAAAATTATTACAAAGAAACCACAAGTAACACATTGAATTAAACATGACATTTTGAAGTAGAAAGACTAAAATGGTATATTCTTGTACAACATACTCCAGTAATCTTTGTTATATTTACAGCTTCAAAACATAATTTTCATCATAAAGTCTTTTCCCCTGTATTTCAGTCAGGGTGAGATCCATGGCTTGATAGCAGGATCCCAACAACAAAGTGGTGTGTGTGTGTGTGTGTGTGTGTGTGTGTGTGTGTGTGTAGACGTGCTTGCTGACCCAGCACACTATGCTAGTGACCATGGGCCAGCGCATGTCATCTTTTATTCCTGGCCTAGTGTAAATTGATCACTCTGAGTCTACAGCATAACGGATCTTGGCTTTGTGATACTAGCGCCCTTCCCCTCTGTTCAATCTCCCATCACCCCCATCTATCTTCAGCATACTGAGGTGTAATGTTGTCAGTACAGTTTCTTTGAAGGAGGTCATGACTGATGACAGACAGGATGTATTCTGATTGGCAGATTTTTTTTTTTGATGGGCGCCTTGTGGTGTCGAGTTTCTATGTATATCCCATTATATCTGAATGGTCTCTGTGCTTCTCCATGACCCCGTGGAGCTATTTTTGACAGAGGCTTGTCTGTGCAACGTAGGCAGATTTCAAACACTGTCCAGCTTTAGTGCTTCACCTGCAGGTAACTGACACTCACAGCTACTGATCGATACATCCGTGCGTACCACAGAGAAACATCAGGGGCAGTCGCACAAGGAAGTGTTGGTGAATTTCTCATGAATAAAACCCGTCAACAAAGCACATAATTAGCATTTCCTAACCCTGTCTAAAAATAGCCAGTAATACTGTGTTCCAATATTTGACCAAATAAAAGACAGGGACAGAATGTTTTTGTTCTACCGCAGGTACGAACAGAAAGAAAGTAGAGCAAAGTTAAAGTATATTTGCGTTTCTTGCAGTAAATAGTGCTTGCAAAGCAACTAAGGAATAGTATTCATTCACAGTTCAGTAGATGAGGCTGGCAGTTGTTTTTGTCTTGGAATACTGAATATTCTGTTAACCTGATAGGCGATTTGCCGACCTTAAAGATGTCAAGTTTGTTTTTAAATGTTTTACACCTAAAGGCATGTTTAATGTGATGTAAACTCAAGTGAGGACTCACATTAGTAGTTCTCTTTATATATAAAAAGGTGCTGGTGCTCAAATGTTTCCAGGAATTCCCTCAGTTTGTTGCTGTTGTTGTGGCAGTCAACAGCAGTACAGCTTAACCCTGTGCTCAGTTTTATTTTCAGCAATATTCAAAAAGTTTCTGGTTATTTAATTCACTTGCTCTTTTTACTCGGTTTTAACATGGGCTCATTCAGTTTCAAACTAAAGCCCAAAGTATACTTTGTGTTTGTATGCATACGCTAGCCTATGCATACAGTCAAAAGTGCATCCTTTCAAAGTATACTCCATTTGATAGCGTGCACGAACACAGGCAGTCAACACTAGAAAGCTTCATCTTAGTCCTGTGTCTGCAATATTTTTCTCCAGAAGTTATGAGCGTTAAAAATATATTTGTACTCTTTTAAACTAAAGCTGTGTCTCTCTCATAACTCAGTGTTGTGGAACAACTGATTTGTGCAAAACAAATTCAATGTGCATGTGCGACCTGGACGTGCAAAGCATGCACAGTTACAAAAACCAGGTGGTACAGTACACTAGTACTATTCTGGTGAAATTTGCATCACATGCACTGTACGCGGACCCTCATGTAAAACCGAAGTAAAGGCTTAAGAAGTTTTCTGGGTCTGTCCAAATATCCACACTTGCGGTCTTGGAGAGCGTGCATTCAACAGGAAATAAGTGCGCAAGACTGACCCGGGTCTTAAAAATGCCAAAGCGCAGATCACATCATGCATCATGTTCTGGAAATAAATTCCCACAATGTTGCAGAAACCTTTCCAGTGTAAATTAAATATTATAATAATTAGATGTTACATTTAATTTGGTAGTAAAACCCAGTGCGTGTGTGTGTGTTTCAAAAGGACACAGGTTCAAATCTGAACATTATACATTTTCATAATAATGCACTTTAAGGTCATGAATTTAGCTAACATGTATATGTATATAGACGCACTTTTATCATCCCATGACTAGAATATGTACGCTAAACACAGTTGGAGCTGCAGAACAGTGTGCAGAATAAAAAATAATTTCATAATCCAATTTTATTACCTGGGATGTAATGAGACAAGGAAGTATATTGTGTGCTGTAATGGTGCAATACTGATCTGTGTGTTGCAGGAGAGGACGGCACAGAATCACATGCAGAGACTCCAGTCAGTGAAACAAGTGGAGATGGCACTGCATATCAGACCTGCGTCAACACAGTGCTCAAGGTGCTGGGCGGTTTGCTGGTGGTGCTGTGTGTCTCCTCGTGCTGGGTGGGCATCACACAAGTGGTCCAGCTCACATTCAAATCCTTTTCCTGTCCCTTTTTCATCACATGGTTCAGCACCAACTGGAACATTCTCTTCTTCCCCCTCTACTATTCTGGGCACATGGCCACTACCAGAGAAAAACAGACGCCCATTCAGAAATTCAGGTAAAGTTAGAATGAATGAATCTGGTGGATTATGATGTCATGTGAAAAGCAGAACTTTGTGTAGGAAATACAATAACAGCAAACTTGTAAAAATGAAACATTTACTTTTTTTTTTTCTTTAGCTGACACTTTCATCCAATGCAATGTACTGTACACCTATTACAGTTTCCCTAAAGCAGGAAAGTGGCCCTCCACTGCACAACAGTTTAGCTCTAATCTGAAATACAGTGGGGAAAAAAGGTATTTAGTCAGCCACCAATTGTGCAAGTTCTCCCACTTAAAAAGATGAGAGAGGCCTGTAATTTTCATCATAGGTATACCTCAACTACAAGTTAGATTTTCCAGGTTTGATTGGGGAGCTAAACTCTGCAGGATAGTAGTCGCCCATTCCTGCATTAGAGCAAGAGTACAGTACAAACGGTTCAGTCAAATTCATGAGCGACTCATTCAGAATGGTTTTGTGAACTAGAGCAACCAATTCATCTATTAGACAAACTGAACATTGCTACTTTTCTCATGAATGTAACAAGGAGATTTGTGAGTTTTAGAGAAAAATGTATACATTTTTTGTTTATTCCACACACAAGTATATTGTATGTCTATATAAAAGCACCTAGCCATAAGGACCACTATTATAATTAAATTGTCTTTTTGGATCCTTTTTTAAGGAGCTTTTAGTCTCCATTTAATTGCAATTGTATAAAAAAAAGGTGACAAGTAAAAAAGAGTGACAAGTGGCAATTCATTACAAGGATTAGTTCCAACTCAATCTCATGAAAAAGCTTCTTTTTTTTACATGTTGGTGATTTTATATGAATTTCATATGAATCAAATGTACAATTTTTAGGAAAAGAAAAAACTAGACTAATCTTGAAGGTCCACCGCTAAAGCTAACCATCAGGGGAGGTTTACCATAACCATACGAAAATTGTTTCGTAACCATATGAACATTTATGAATGAGATTATACGAATGCATATAATTTTGCCACCAATTCGTCAAGTAGTCACAAACTGCCATTAGATTGTGTTGAACAATTCTAGTGTCTTTCACACTAAAGCTTTTGGCATGGACCTGGAGTTAGGTTCATTTGTACTTAACTTAATATTTCAAATTGGCATGTTACGATTGGTTACAAAACACCTGAGAACCAGCGTTTGCCATCACTGACATCAAATCTGGTTTGAACCTTTAACTAGCCCACAGATAACCCCTTGCAGAGTTCAAATCTGCAACCTTTTGGTTACCAAACTAAACCTTCAGTTTCTAGGCTAAGCCACTAGTAGGCTACAGTGCTTCATTATCAAAGTAAGCAAACAACAAAAACCTTTATTGCTTCTTATTTCACTGTGTAGGGAATGTAGTCGGTTGTTTGGGGAGGACGGAATGTCTCTGATGGTGTTTCTGAAGAGAACGGCGCCTTTCTCCATCTTGTGGACGCTTACTAACTACCTGTACCTGTTAGCACTGAGAAAACTAACCGCTACAGACGTCTCAGCACTCTACTGCTGCCACAAGGCCTTTGTCTTCCTCTTGTCGTGGATTGTCCTCAAGGATCGTTTCATGGGTGTGCGGGTAGGTAGAATATAACCCTGATTATTACTCAACTAGTTGCATAATTTCTTGTGCATTTACTTTTTAGGGGTTCAAGCATCAAAACCATTTTAGGTAAAGTTTAGGCATGGTGTAGGATTAAGGGATCTAAAAGAATAAGACATTAACATGTGCTTTATAAGTACTAACAAACAGCCAAAATGCTTGTAATATGCATGCTAATAAGCAACTAGTAAATACTGGGAATTGGTCCCTAAATTAAAGTGTTGCCAAAACTTACTTTTTTGAACTTGTCATTCAGATAGTGTGTCCAGTTTTCATTCAGTTTGCTTCATATCTAGACACACTCAAAACAAAAAGTTATAATTGGTTTGTATTTTGTGAATGCACATGCATTGTCTTTGTATATGAGGTACAATAAAACAATGCAAGTATACATGTCAAATTTCATTAATTTTTAATGTTAAAGATTTGCTGCTTTGATCAGGGAATTTTAAAATGGCACATTAAAACAATTAAGCAGGACCTTCTTTTTCAAATTTTGCCATTTTAATTATGTTATTCACACATGTGCTTGGACCCCAAAAATTGATTGCTGTTGTACATTATTTGGTAAGAAGCCATTTAATTAGCAGGATAATGTATAGTCAGCTGGTACTTATAACAAAATAAACCCTCTGGGTTATTTGAAACCTTTCTGGGGGCCTGATCACACTGCCAGGGCTAATTTTGTGACTGACTGGCTGATATAACAATATCCTTAACATTTACTCACAGGCATTAACATGAATGAATCTCCGTGGAAACAGTTACAGTGTGTGAAATGAAATGAGTGCAATGCTAAAATGAGTTACATAAAAAGCACAACCTGTTGATGTATCAAATGATTCATGAAATTGGATGTAAACAGCAGCTTGATGGTTCTATAGAAGGAACAAGGGTTGCAGCACTCAATTTTAACAGAAAACAGTTACGAATGGAGAGTCAATGATAATTTATTCTCGTTCAGGTATAAAAAACAAACAAACATAAAAAAAGCTGTTATTACACTCTAAAAAATGCTGGGTTGTTTCAACCCAATGTTGGGTCAAATATGGACTAACCCAACTGTTGGGTTAAAAAGCTCATTTAAAAATGTAACCAAAATTTAACCCAACAGTTGGGT
>NW_015505883.1:101485-108861 GCF_001515645.1 Sinocyclocheilus grahami | reverse complement strand
TTTAACCCAACAGTTGGGTTAGTCCATATTTGACCCAACATTGGGTTGAAACAACCCAGCATTTTTTAGAGTGTATGCTTGCATCAGAATTCTTGACTGTCATTGCACTTGATGTCTCAGATCTGGACTCATAACTTCTTTAGTATCTGCTTATTACTCCCAGAAAACTTGTTTTTATTTTTAGCTATCCACTTCAAAAATGAAAGCAGGCAATTGAAAATCTAAATCATTCCCTGATGTGCACTGATATTTATTGTGGTATAAACTTCAATCATTTTTAAAGGCTTTATTGAATTATAATGTCTTTATGATCTTTCCTCTTAGATTGTGGCTGCCATTATGGCTATCACAGGCATTGTGATGATGGCATATGCTGATGGTTTCCATGGGGATTCCTTTATGGGTGTGGCCTTAGCAGTCGGCTCCGCCTCCACTTCTGCTCTCTACAAGGTGAGTGCAGCTGAAAAGAACGATTACCAGAAGATCCTTGATGACCATTAAGACTCCTTTCGTTTTGATATGCTTTATTTATACTACTCAGGTGCTGTTTAAGATGTTCCTCGGCAGTGCCAATCTGGGCGAGGCTGCTCATTTCTTCTCCACAATGGGCTTTTTCAATCTCATCTTCATCTCCTGTGTTCCCCTCATCCTGTATTTCACCAGAGTGGAGCACTGGGGTTCCCTCTCCTCTTTGCCCTGGGGTTACCTCTGCGGGGTGGCCGGCCTTTGGCTAGGTAACATGAAATTATGGAAACTGATTCTTCAGCCTTACTTTAAAAACATTACTGACCAAACTTAGCAACATTTGCCATCCACCATATCTACAATAATCTAATGAAATATCTCTGGTTTTTATGTTTCAGGCACTGGTAAACATAATGAAATATTAGCAATTTACACTACTGTTCAAAAGTTTATGGGGTCAGTAGGATTTTTTAAAAGAATGTAATACTTTTATTCAGAAAGGATGCATTGAATTGATCGAAAGTGGCATGAAAGACAACGTTTCAGGCTTTTTTAATTAAAAATAAATCTGGTTCTTTTTAACTATATATTGATCAAAGCATCCTTAAAAAACATGTTTTATAGGAAAAATACGATTGTTTTCAAGAATGCATGATTGTTTTCAAGAATGATAATAATAATAATAAATATTTCAGCAGATCAGCATATTAGAATGATTTCTGAAGGATCATGTGAGTGAAGACTTGAGTAATAGCTTTACATGATCTTTGCCATCACAGGAATATATTATTATTAAAATAATAAAATGTATTTTTAATAACTAATGTAAGAATAGATCACAATATTATAATTATACTGTATCTTTGATCAAATAAAGAAAATAATTTTTGAACAATAGTCTATATGTTAGTTGTTTAAAAACTGTAGAAAAATATGTTTTTGGCAACGTAATGTTGCACCATCTACAGTACTAAATGACAAATGCTAACCAGCTGGGGAAAAAAATAAATAATTAAAGCCTTCAGTTTGTAAACAAGTACTGGCTTTAAATCCTGCTGACAGTTTACCACTTGATCACTGCTGGTTCAGATGTGTGTTAGTGTTGTAGTGGATCAAATACAACCCTTAAGTACACTTCCAAGAGTCCTTTAAGTGCTTAGTAAGTGAGAGAAATCAGGTTAGAATCATCAGTTTACACCTCGAAGTAGCATTTCTTAGATATCCAATATGTGCTGCATCAGTCTATGTAGAGGATAATAGTAACAGATCCACTTATATTTACTGTATATTTGAGCTGAAGTGGAGCTCTGTATCTCTAGGGTGTTTTAAGGATAATATGATATCCATTAACTATTGTCACTCGTCCAAATCATGTGAAGTTCTCTGTGTATTTGGCCACTTAGAGAGGATTGAATGAAAAAAAGATGCTATATGGCCAAACCATAACATAAAGTTCCTGTTTTGTTTTTTTTACTTCGTTCCCTCCCTCCCTCTCTCCCTCTCGTAGTATTTAACATCCTGGTCAATGTTGGAGTGGTACTCACGTATCCTATTCTCATATCCATTGGGACGTTACTCAGTGTTCCAGGCAATGCAGGTGTGTGAATCTATCTATCTATCTATCTATCTATCTATCTATCATAATTTGGTGTTTTGTTGTCATTTTCATCATAATAATTATTATTCTTGATGATTCTCATTAGATTATTATTAGTGTAATACATTATTTTTAGTGAAAAAAAAGTGAAAGTGACGTGACATATGGCCAAGTATGGTGACCCATACTCTGAATTAGTGCTCTGCATTTATCCCATCCAAAGTGCACACACACAGCAGTGAACACACACACCGTGAACACACACCCGAAGCAGTGGGCAGCCATTTTTTGCTGCGGCTTCCGGGGAGCAGTTGGGGGTTCGGTGCCTTGCTCAAGGGCACCTCAGTCGTGGTATTGAAGGTGGGAGAGAGGGCTGTACATTCACCCCCCCCATCTACAATCCCTGCCGGTACGAGACTCGAACCCACAACCTTTGGGTTACGAGTCCGACTCTCTAACCATTAGGCCACAACTTCAAATTTTTCCTGCATTATAGTAATGAGGATTTGTGTGCAAAATATGCTTAACTGACATTATAACAATGTCACAAGACAAGTATAAATAAAAATTGGCATAATCTTCTTTATGCAAAATCAACTGGTAACACTTTGGGCCCTATTTTAACGATCTAAGCGCATGGTCTAAGGCGCACGGCGCAGGTGCACTTAGGGTGTGTCCGAATCCACTTTTGCTAGTTTAACGATGGGAAAAACTGTCGGTGCACCCGGCGCATGGTCTAAAAGGGTTGTCCCTATTCTCTTAATGAAGTAATGGGTGTGTTTTTGAGCATAATGTGCAATAAACCAATCAGAGTCTCATCTCCCATTCCCTTTAAGAGCCAGTTGCACTCGTGCCATAGCGGATTTGCTATTTACACAGCGGAATTTGCAAGCGCGAACACCGAACGCATCTCCAGAGATTAAACGGACCTGCTCATGCGCGAGCAAATAGGTAGCCTAATTCTGATACATGCAATGACTATCCATTATGACATGTAGGCATTTTTATATTTATGTAGCCTACACAATAATAATCTTTTACATGTAATCCTTTCATTTTTAATATTTGGCATGTTTGCGTGCTGCTGTGCGTACCTGTGTGTGTAATAAGCAGATTGTATGTGCGTTGTGACCCCGCCTATACTAACGCGCTCTTTAAATAACAAAAAAAATACTGCGCTATTGACTTTAGACCAGGTTTTAGTTGGTCAATGTGCAGTCTATTTCATTTGCCTCAAAATAGCAACATGCCAACAAAGCGCCTAAACACACCTTGTTTCCAGACCAGCACGCCCATGAGCACACAAATAGGTGCAAATGCATTTGCTATTTAAACAACGTGGCGCAGGACGTGAAAATGATTACTACGTCGGGCTGAAACTAGCAAACAACACTTGCGTCGCGCCTGGCGCCGCATTGCGCCACATGTATGATAGGGCCCTTTATATATAGGGACCAATTCTCACTATTAACTTGTTGCTTATTAGCATGCCTATTATTAACATATTGGCTGTTTATTTGTATTTATAAAGCACATAATCCACTACATCCCTAATCCTAACCAATACATTATTTAACCAATACATTATTAAATAAATTTAACAACTACCTAACTAACTATTCATAAATTAGGAGTTTATCGAGGCAAAAGTCATAGTTAATGGTTTGTTAATAGCGAGAATTTGACCTTAAAATAAAGTGGGACCAACAGTGGTGGCGTTTTAAGAAAACCTAAAGGGTATGGCATAATTCCCTGTGGCCATACATACAACGACAACATTCCTGAACGATTAACCCACATTATATATAAACAAAGTGCATGATGCACTATTAAATAAAATTCACAGTGAACAACATTAAATATAAAAACATGGTCTGTGCAGTTTTTATTGCATAAGTGGGTAACGGCGAGGTGGGAGCTAATCAAAAATACGCGTGATAATTGATGCAAAAAACTCAGACTGCGCACACTCATACATTTATATGATTTAGTCAAATCTGCCATTATGATTTCGACGTTGTTAAAATAATAATAATAAAGAAACATTTTAATGACCAAAACACAGGTAAAAACTACTCTAACCATAATCCTAAAGCGGGATCCAATCAGAGAATTCGCCGTTATCATAACATCAGCGTTCATCGTGACAGACACGCTACCATGAATTGTCACTATTGGGAACCTCGACCTATGTTCAGGTCTGTTCTCCTAAAAATATTTCAAATATTTTAACGAGCATCGTGATGTTTTATCTGAACTCTGAATGCTAGGGTATGGCAACTGCCATACTCTGCCATACGCCAAGTCTCATCTCCCATTCCCTTTAAGAGCCAGTTGCACTCGTGCCATAGCGGATTTGCTATTTACACAGCGGAATTTGCAAGCGCGAACACCGAACGCATCTCCAGAGATTAAACGGACCTGCTCATGCGCGAGCAAATAGGTAGCCTAATTCTGATACATGCAATGACTATCCATTATGACATGTAGGCATTTTTATATTTATGTAGCCTACACAATAATAATCTTTTACATGTAATCCTTTCATTTTTAATATTTGGCATGTTTGCGTGCTGCTGTGCGTACCTGTGTGTGTAATAAGCAGATTGTATGTGCGTTGTGAACCCGCCTATACTAACGCGCTCTTTAAATAACAAAAAAAATACTGCGCTATTGACTTTAGACCAGGTTTTAGTTGGTCAATGTGCAGTCTATTTCATTTGCCTCAAAATAGCAACATGCCAACAAAGCGCCTAAACACACCTTGTTTCCAGACCAGCACGCCCATGAGCACACAAATGGGTGCAAATGCATTTGCTATTTAAACAACGTGGCGCAGGACGTGAAAATGATTACTACGTCGGGCTGAAACTAGCAAACAACACTTGCGTCGCGCCTGGCGCCGCATTGCGCCACATGTATGATAGGGCCCTTTATATATAGGGACCAATTCTCACTATTAACTTGTTGCTTATTAGCATGCCTATTATTAACATATTGGCTGTTTATTTGTATTTATAAAGCACATAATCCACTACATCCCTAATCCTAACCAATACATTATTTAACCAATACATTATTAAATAAATTTAACAACTACCTAACTAACTATTCATAAATTAGGAGTTTATCGAGGCAAAAGTCATAGTTAATGGTTTGTTAATAGCGAGAATTTGACCTTAAAATAAAGTGGGACCAACAGTGGTGGCGTTTTAAGAAAACCTAAAGGGTATGGCATAATTCCCTGTGGCCATACATACAACGACAACATTCCTGAACGATTAACCCACATTATATATAAACAAAGTGCATGATGCACTATTAAATAAAATTCACAGTGAACAACATTAAATATAAAAACATGGTCTGTGCAGTTTTTATTGCATAAGTGGGTAACGGCGAGGTGGGAGCTAATCAAAAATACGCGTGATAATTGATGCAAAAAACTCAGACTGCGCACACTCATACATTTATATGATTTAGTCAAATCTGCCATTATGATTTCGACGTTGTTAAAATAATAATAATAAAGAAACATTTTAATGACCAAAACACAGGTAAAAACTACTCTAACCATAATCCTAAAGCGGGATCCAATCAGAGAATTCGCCGTTATCATAACATCAGCGTTCATCGTGACAGACACGCTACCATGAATTGTCACTATTGGGAACCTCGACCTATGTTCAGGTCTGTTCTCCTAAAAATATTTCAAATATTTTAACGAGCATCGTGATGTTTTATCTGAACTCTGAATGCTAGGGTATGGCAACTGCCATACTCTGCCATACGCCAACGCCGCTCCTGGTGACCAAGCAATTTATTATCAGTTTTCTTTAAGATTTAGGGGTGAAATAAAACCCTGACAAGTTTTGTGAGAATCATTCTAAAAGTACAACAGAGCAGATCTCTCAGCCTTCCTGAAAACAACATATGAAACTCCACCTAAGCGAGTTTTTTCACACAAAGCGAAGAACTGCACCATGACAAAGGGGTGGTGACATTGCCAAGGTGACAGTAAATGGCTTAAGAGGGTGTTTGTCTTTAAAAACAGTCTTTCAAGGTCAGTTTATTAAATTATGTGTGGCTTTTATTCAGAAAAACACTCATGATTCACTTGCAACAAACAGTATGAATCATTTATGATTTATGTTACATTACTAATGTTTGCCTGTGTGCTGCATTTTAATGGAGTGTGAATGTGAATTTATAGTTAATTATTATTATTAACCATTTTACGAATTCATAGCCAGTCGGGGGGGACCAAGGCCATTAACTTGATAGGATTTTTGTCTTTATGAGCACCAATGTTAATACTAAAAAAGTCAACAAACAGCCACAGGGTTACAATTACTGTTCATCTAAAGAGTCCTCCCCCTAAAATATCAGTAATTTAATTCTGAACATTTCCTTAGTAACGGTAATGAACTTTATTTGACTGGAGTTAATTGGTTGCGTGGCAGAAAGGACTTCGCCAGAGTCAGTAATTCTCTCCCACTCTTGGCGATTTAGACAGTCTGGGCACAAGGTCACATTTAAATGACAGAAACTCACTCTTGTGTATAGTTAAGAAATTAATAGGAGACTATCAAAACACTGTACTGTCAAAAGAAGAAAACCTGCAACTGTTAATTACATTAAATAAGTAAAACCATTGTACACGGTTTTCACCCAAGCCGGGTTAATATCTCATTTATGCCTAATTAATTGTATAGTTTGCATTGAATTCTGTTCAATCAACCTGAAAGATGATAAAATGGGCATCAAAACATGAGACATATTGTCTCTAGGGACCAGAATATTGGTGGGCCATTTTCAAATGAACCAGCAAGCACCACCTTGAAATTCCCTAGTAACCACCCAAAACACCCTAGCAACCACATAGCAACATACTGTATAAACACTACTCAGAATACCTTGATGTTTTAGACTACCATGAAAACACCTGTGTAGGTGAGCATGTTTTTCAAGCAAGTAAAATGATTCAGATTTTTCTAAAGTGATCCTGATATCACAGCAAAGGAAAAAAAAAAGCTTAATTAAATGTAATAAAATATTTAAATAGTGTTTAGTATCAAGATACCATAATAATTTTTATTAATATTTAGAATTAATTTATATTTTTTGATTTTCTGGTTTTATTTTTTAATTTTAGTTAAAGTTATAGTAATTCCGTTATAGTAATTATTATATATATATATGTTTTTAAATGTCTTTATAGATTTTATTTATTTTTATTTCAAGTTTAGTTTTAATTATTTTAGTACATCATGTTGAACTAAATGAACTAGCTTAAAATAATTTATATATATAT
>NW_015505883.1:98253-100701 GCF_001515645.1 Sinocyclocheilus grahami | reverse complement strand
GCTTAAAAAAATTTATATATATATATATATATATATATATATATATATATATATATATATATACTGAGCTGGGTAGTAACCGATTACGTCATCTGGATTGTGAAATTAGATTCCAAAAATTAAGTACTTGCAATTAGATTATATTACAATTATGTATACAATTTATAGTTTATAAAATAGAATATAATTTAGTTAACATTAATTTTATTTCAAGCAACATTTTTTTTTTTTATGGTTTTAGTTGACTATAAGAATCCTGACAGGAAACCTTATTGATAGTTTGGCATAATTTTATTAGTATTTCTTTAAAAAAAATTAAATGGCTTTACTGCTTATTAATATTTTTGGAAAAACTTTGGTCCACTAAATCAAATGCGGTGCAATTTGAAAAAAAGCATAAAACAGGAAATTATATCATAAAGAGGACCCCTGCAGACCCTCATGACTGAATCAAGATCAATAAGTTTCGAAAAAATATTTGAAACCTATTGAAACATGATTTGTTGATGCACTATGGAAACTCCAATAAACTATATTTATTAATACATTTTTAAAAAAAAAGCCCAATTGCTGGGTTTGTCCCTATTTAACCCAGCATTTTTTAGAGTGTAACATAAATACAAGTAGTATATTTAATAACTTTGCATAAGTGTTTTAAACTAGATTTTTATTTCTTTGTGCGGTGAGCAGCCATTGACGTGCTGAAGCACGAGGTCATCTTCAGCGTGGTGCGTCTAGCTGCCACCTGCATCATCTGCCTGGGCTTCCTGCTGCTGCTGCTCCCTGAGGAGTGGGATACGGTCACCCTGCGCTTCCTCACCACCCTGGCCGACAAGAAGACGGAGGAGCGCAGACCCTCATGACTGAATCAAGATCAATAAGTTTCGAAAAAATATTTGAAACCTATTGAAACATGATTTGTTGATGCACTATGGAAACTCCAATAAACTATATTTATTAATACATTTTTAAAAAAAAATAATAATTAAAATGCGTTTTAAAAGTGTACGTTAATTGACAAATATAGTGAAAAAAAATCTATTTACTTGATGGTATTTTTCTAAAAAAAATACTATTAAGGTTTTTCAAAACTGTGTGAAACTACACTCTAAAAAATGCTGGGTTAAATACAACTCAGTGCTGGGTTAAATAGGGACAGTTGGGTTGTTTTGACCCAGCAGTTGGGTTACTACCCAGAAGGTTGGGTTAAACATTTAACCCAACCGCTGGGCCAAAACAGCCCAATTGCTGGGTTTGTCCCTATTTAACCCAGCATTTTTTAGAGTGTAACATAAATACAAGTAGTATATTTAATAACTTTGCATAAGTGTTTTAAACTAGATTTTTATTTCTTTGTGCGGTGAGCAGCCATTGACGTGCTGAAGCACGAGGTCATCTTCAGCGTGGTGCGTCTAGCTGCCACCTGCATCATCTGCCTGGGCTTCCTGCTGCTGCTGCTCCCTGAGGAGTGGGATACGGTCACCCTGCGCTTCCTCACCACCCTGGCCGACAAGAAGACGGAGGAGCACGGCGAGGAGCTCACAGAATCCAGCGTCCACACACGCAGCCGCAGTAGAGCCAACGGAGCCGTATCCATCCCCATGGCATGACCTTAGACCTGTGAACGAATAGCCAGCGATCAATGATCCACCCTGTGGCAGCCTATGTAAAAAAATAAAATAAAAGAGCAGTTTGATTGTATTTGTATTTTGGAAAGACAAAAGAGAATAAGCAAAGTGAAGATGACGAATAGTATTTTCTTTAATTAATAACCATAACAACAACAAATCAGAAGAAATGTCACCGAACATGCCGTCCTGCTCTTTAATAGAGATGACAGCGGAGGCTTGAGTGTTCTGAGAAGAGCGTCCCATTAAAACAGGGATATTTACAGACAGTATTTTTCTTGTTTTACAGAAGGGATCTAGCATTCTCTTCCCTGCCATTTCTATGGGAAGATATACGCATCCATTCCATAGAAATGGACTTTCAGACTTTTGTCTCCCGCTGCACGCCAATCCCGCACCCCTGAACCCCTCTGCTAGCCCCTTCCCATGGAATGTATTCTGTGAATATAGACTCTGTCAGGGCCAGTTTGGCTCACTACATGAATGCATACAGAGATCGGATATATATGTATATGAAATATGAGGATTATTTGCATTGTACGTAGTATGTAATATATGTAGGAGAAATATATTATGCTTTAATGAATAAGCCTTTTTCTTTTCTTTTTATAATAAAAGACAAAAATAAAGATCTGCATTGAAAAGCACTTGTCATTTAATTGTTCAACACATGAAATATAGTGCAACAGTCACATTCCAGAAAAAAAAAAAAAAAAATTATATATAAATATATATCGCTGTACTGTAAGGCAGTTCCATTTGCCATGTGTAATCAATTGGACTTGTTTTTATTTTTTTTTTTTGTCTTTAAGAACCCATC
>NW_015505883.1:83785-98218 GCF_001515645.1 Sinocyclocheilus grahami | reverse complement strand
ATATATATTCTCATAATTTAAGAGAGACCTTACATGAGCTTTGAGATTCTTAGGTGATCTTATATATATTTAAAGAAGCCGCAGGTGTGGAGACAGAAATGGGAACACATGCCATGATACTCTATATATCTTCTATACTTTCAAACGACATATATAAACAGACGACGGCGTTGTTGAAGCCATTCTTTTGTATGCAGTCAAACGGTTGAGCACTGCCATGTGTGTATCCTGTCGGAAAATGCAGCGATATGTCCTACACGATGGTAATAATGTGATTAAGGTGTGTACATGTACATGTTACTGCACTTTAATAATGCGACTAAAATAGGAATATGCCACATGTCTTAATTCGATTAGTGTTTACTTCGATTATGACTTTAGCCGAATTAAGGTAATCAAAAATATCTGTGTACGTGGTAGATTCTTAATCAGAGTATTGTCTTAATCGTATTAAAATCTGAGTACTGTTGTCCATGTAAACGTAGTACTTTCACATGGACAAAAATACTCTGATTTTAATACTATATGTTTATACGTGCAATTCTGGAGGGGACGTCGGATGGCGTCGCGTGGTGACGTAACGGCATGTGCCATTATTGTGTTTACATGATTGCTTTTAGAATATTCCTTTCATGTTCCCGTTTTACATGTTATGGTACATAGATCGATTAATGGCACACGTCGTTACGTCACCACGCGACGCCATCCGACATCCCCTCCAGAATTTCATGTAAAAACATATAGTTTGTCTTCGTTATGATGCCAAATACAGTTGTGGGTGTTTCATTTTTAATTTACTGAAAGCTTCAAGTGCAGTTAATTATTTGTCATGCTATGCGAACAGACGACGGCGTTGTTGAAGCCATTCTTTTGTATGCAGTCAAACGGTTGAGCACTGCCATGTGTGTATCCTGTCGGAAAATGCAGCGAAAAGTCCTACACGATGGTAATAATGTGATTAAGGTGTGTACATGTACATGTTACTGCACTTTAATAATGCGACTAAAATAGGAATATGCCACATGTCTTAATTCGATTAGTGTTTACTTCGATTATGACTTTAGCCGAATTAAGGTAATCAAAAATATCTGTGTACGTGGTAGATTCTTAATCAGAGTATTGTCTTAATCGTATTAAAATCTGAGTACTGTTGTCCATGTAAACGTAGTACTTTCACATGGACAAAAATACTCTGATTTTAATACTATATGCTTATACGTGCAATTCTGGAGGGGACGTCGGATGGCGTCGCGTGGTGACGTAACGGCATGTGCCATTAATCGATCTATGTACTATAACATGTAAAACAGGAACATGAAAGGAATATTCTAAAAGCAACTCATGTAAACACCTTAATCGTAATATTGTCTTATTCAGAATAAGGTAAATAATTAGATTACTGATGTCACATGATCCTTCAGAAACCATTTTAATATGTTGATTTGTTGCTCAAAAACATTTCTTACTATTATCAATGTTGAAAACGGTTGCGCTTAACAACATTTTTGTGGAAACTAATAAATCCCCCCCCCCCTGATTCTTTGATGAATAGAAAGTTCAAAACAATAGTATTTATTTGAAATACAAATTGAAATGTGATTATTTTTTTTTTTTTTATTATTATTAAAAAAAAATTTTTTACGATCATTTGACATTGAAGACTGGAGTAATGGTTGCTGAAGAATTTTCAGTCTAATATGATTTTCATTCCAATATTTGGTGCTCACATTTTATTATTATCAATGTTAAACATAGCCGTGCATGTTTTTCATTATTCTGTGATGAATATATAGATTCTTTGATATTTAAATGCACACACATATACTGTATGCATGTTAAATGGTATTACCTCTGAATAGGTAATGCTTCAGAAATCAATAATATTCATAATCCAAAAATATTATCTTGAAAAATACACTGGCCAAAAGTATATATTGGTTTGGTCATATAGTGTATGTTTGTCAACTTTGTATACACTTACAAATGTATCAGCTAGATGAAGATAAGAAAACTATATTATTGTTAATTTGATGACAATTTACATTTTTGGTCAAAATTAAACATTTGGTGAAAATGGTATAAAACAATTTTCAAAATGTATTAATCTAATATGTATATAATAAAAAAAATGATCTGTTCCATCATAGTCATAAAGACGTGGATCAATCCGAGGTTGTAGCCGGCAGCTTTTGTTTATTTAAAAGTTAAAAGATTACATTGCTGTGTAATAATTACAACAAGCCAGCTAGGTTTGTTTTCTCTAACATCAAGTTATACTTCTTGTAATCAGACAATCTAATTCTGTCAATCATCAAGCTTGGTTCCCCGGGCAGTCGCATGCCTGAGCAATCAGTGGAGAGACGGGCCTCTCACCGCCGTCCAAGCATTAACACACAGTTATAAAGTAACCTGTGGGGACAGTCACCATGGAAACTTGCCTCATTACGCCAAAACCGAGAAATATAAAGAGAGAGAGGGGGGCACGCACCTGCCATTTCTCAACACAACTTTGCCAGAGTTTCATTTTGTACAGTTAAGCAGAACTAAGGGGGAATACTCTTTGTTTAGGTTAAGTCAAAACTTAACCGAACAGTTTAACCGGATCGGATGCCAGTGGACTTTTTTTTTTTTTTTTTTGAAGAGTACATACCCTCAAGTTCAATATTACGTATTCTACCATATGTGAGGAGCCCTGGATACAACATTCAGATGGAGTGAAGTGTTAGGCCTGGATTGCACCTTGGAAAAAAGGGCAAGAAATGGAGTCTAATGCAGTTCCTTGAGGAACCTATTTTGATATTTAACTTACCTTGGCTGGGAGTACAAATTCACCATGGGGAATAGCAACTCCAGGCCAAGGATTTGCCAAGTTGCACCATCTCATTGTCAACCAATGGAGGATGACCCTTCTCTGTTTCCATCTTCACCATGGATGATCACTGCTGTTAAATGTGCAGAGATGCAAGAGAAAGGGATTGTGGGACAGAGGAAGACCAACCATCTGCCTCCTTTGGCAGGAAGACACAAAATACCCAATTCTGTTCAATTAGAACCAGGTGAGTACTGTGATCATTAGACTTTACATTTGGCAGTAATTATGAACAATATTATTATATGAATATGTTGCAGAGCACCACAGTTCATGCTTACGCCTAGTGAAACAAGAACAACAGTTTTAAACCCATTTTGACTTTTGAATTTCAGCAAAATAGAGCATCAACTATCAAGTCTACTCATGACATTGCTAACTGAATGCTGTTCAGACAAAAGTATTACACAGTGCAAAAAAGTCTTATAAGTTTGAAGTGTGAAGTTACTTACATACTTTCCCAACCTAGTATGCAGAGACTATAAGGCTGAATTTAGGTTAGCATACTAGTATATTACTTGCACTTATAGGTAAGAGTTATATGGTTGTACGCTATTCTGAATTCATCCTGGGTGGATCATTTTAAAGGGATAGTTCACCCAAAAATGAAAATGTTATGTTTATCTGCTTACCCCCAGGTCATCCAAGATGTAGGTGACTTTGTTTCTTCAGCAGAACACAAACAAAGATTTTTAACTCAAACCGTTGCAGTCTGTCAGTCATATAATGGCAGTCTATGGGCTCCACGGCTTTGAGAGTCAAAAAAACATACACAGATAAAACCAAATTAAACCCTGCGGCTCGTGACGATACATTGAGGTCTTAAGACACAAAACGATCAGTCTGTGCAAGAAACTGAACATTATTTATATAATTTTTTACCTCTAATCTATCGCAATGTCGAGCTGTCCTGAGCGCGTTCTCAACAGCCAGCACGTGACGTGTGTACGTGCTCTGGCATAGTAGACATAGATATATATAAGTAGATGCCTCATTAGTGACCGTTTCTATGGGCCGCGAGAATCTACTTATATGATGATATATGTTGATGCGTCACGCGCCGGATGTTGTGAACACGCTCAGGACAGTTGGACATTGCGGTGGATCAGAGGTAAAAAAAAATTATAAAAATACTGTTCAGTTTCTTGCACAGACCAATCGTTTTGTGTCTTAAGACCTCAATGTATCGTCACGAGTCTGCGTATGTTTTGTTTTTACTCTCAAAGACTTGGAGCCCATTGACTGCCATTATATGACTGACAGACTGCAACGGTTTGAGTTAAAAATCTTTGTTTGTGTTCTACTGAAGAAACAAAGTCACCTACATCTTGGATGCCCTGGGGGTAAGCAGATAAACATCAAATTTTCATTTTTGGGTGAACTATCCCTTTAATGTTTGACCAATGGCAGATGGGGGAAGCTTTCAGAAAACCTGTTTAGAAGTTACATTTACATTACAGCTCAGTTCCTTTTGGTGCTATAGTGGAGTACCCATTGTACACTTATGTTTTAACAATCTATTTTTTATCCTAACATTTTTTAAACAAGTCATGAGCCTTGTTTTTTATGATTATTTCATTCATGCTTGTGTTGCAAGTTGTGATGTCACCCACAGGATCTCAGAGTGTCTGTGATAAAACTGGTCACAGCATTATTAAGTCTCACCCACCACAACCAGAAAAGGTCTGACCATACTGTATAGTTACTTTAAAGTCTTTCATTTTAATTTTGATTCTAATTACAAGCATTCAACTCACAGGGATGGCAATCAGTGACCCTTGCCATAGGGGCTGATGTGAATCCTGTCAAACATGCATGCGTGGCATACAAATCTGCAGAATCTGAGGTCTTTCAATATGTTCTTCAATTTTTGTTTGAAAGAATTAATAATTTTAAAGTAGTTTTTAAAGAGGGTAAATCTGAGAGCAGCTAATATCTCACCTTTTAATGAACATCATACATTTTTTTCTTGTCAGGACAGGGAATGGAGAGATGGGCCTGTCCACTGCTATTCCAATCCCATCCTGGGAGGGCACTGTGGCACAAGCAAAACACTACAGGTATACAGCTCTTTTCAGGGTGGACATTTAAAAAGCGCAACATTCATGAAACCAAATACGTTCAAAGTAAACTTCTTGCTTGAATCTTCTCAAAGTAACAGCTAAATTCATTGACGGGATAGTGCTAAGTAGATGCCTCATTAGTGACCGTTTCTATGGGCCGCGAGAATCTACTTATATGATGATATATGTTGATGCGTCACGCGCCGGATGTTGTGAACGCGCTCAGGACAGTTGGACATTGCGGTGGATCAGAGGTAAAAAAAAATTATAAAAATACTGTTCAGTTTCTTGCACAGACCAATCGTTTTGTGTCTTAAGACCTCAATGTATCGTCACGAGTCTGCGTATGTTTTGTTTTTACTCTCAAAGACTTGGAGCCCATTGACTGCCATTATATGACTGACAGACTGCAACGGTTTGAGTTAAAAATCTTTGTTTGTGTTCTACTGAAGAAACAAAGTCACCTACATCTTGGATGCCCTGGGGGTAAGCAGATAAACATCAAATTTTCATTTTTGGGTGAACTATCCCTTTAATGTTTGACCAATGGCAGATGGGGGAAGCTTTCAGAAAACCTGTTTAGAAGTTACATTTACATTACAGCTCAGTTCCTTTTGGTGCTATAGTGGAGTACCCATTGTACACTTATGTTTTAACAATCTATTTTTTATCCTAACATTTTTTAAACAAGTCATGAGCCTTGTTTTTTATGATTATTTCATTCATGCTTGTGTTGCAAGTTGTGATGTCACCCACAGGATCTCAGAGTGTCTGTGATAAAACTGGTCACAGCATTATTAAGTCTCACCCACCACAACCAGAAAAGGTCTGACCATACTGTATAGTTACTTTAAAGTCTTTCATTTTAATTTTGATTCTAATTACAAGCATTCAACTCACAGGGATGGCAATCAGTGACCCTTGCCATAGGGGCTGATGTGAATCCTGTCAAACATGCATGCGTGGCATACAAATCTGCAGAATCTGAGGTCTTTCAATATGTTCTTCAATTTTTGTTTGAAAGAATTAATAATTTTAAAGTTGTTTTTAAAGAGGGTAAATCTGAGAGCAGCTAATATCTCACCTTTTAATGAACATCATACATTTTTTTCTTGTCAGGACAGGGAATGGAGAGATGGGCCTGTCCACTGCTATTCCAATCCCATCCTGGGAGGGCACTGTGGCACAAGCAAAACACTACAGGTATACAGCTCTTTTCAGGGTGGACATTTAAAAAGCGCAACATTCATGAAACCAAATACGTTCAAAGTAAACTTCTTGCTTGAATCTTCTCAAAGTAACAGCTAAATTCATTGACGGGATAGTGCTGTAAGGTTTGAAGATATGTAAAGGATAATGTACAGCAGAGGTTCTCAAATCTGGCCCTCGAGATCCACTTTAATGCAGAGTTTAGCTCCAACCTTGATCAAACTCATCTGCCTGATTAGCTTGTTCAGGTGTGTTTGATTAGGGTTGGAGCTAAACTCTGCAGGAAAGTGGACCTCAAGGGCCAGAGTTGAGAACCCCTGATGTACAGCCAGCGGATTAATATCGCAAAATAAATCAGGACCCCCTTGCGGAATATTCTCAAAATTCTAAAGGCCCATTCCCGGGAAACTTTTTTTCCCCTCTGGTTCATTACCTTGCATTTCATTTAGAGAAGTATGCTAATAGAAGTGCCGTCAGATATATTCTGAAAGGGTGGGGTCTGTGAAAACTCAGGAACGGAGAGTTTCTGATGGTGTTTCAAGACTAAAAGATGTAGATAAAGAGGGAGAAGACTGACAGCTGGTGAGCACTGAGCCTTGCCCTGTGGTCCCACTAGATCTGATTACAGTGTTGTTGGAGTGGAAAATATGGTGGGTGCAGCCATGTTACCTTCAACTGGGATCCATCATCAGGGTACAGGGGACCAGGAGTAGATCCCTTCTCCACACTCTGGAAATCCCAGTGCCGTCGACACCAAGAGAGATTTACGTTCTCAACCAACCTTTCCAGTCAATTTTAATTGTATATTTGTGCCACTGAAACCATATTGCAGTCTCTCAATCCCTAAACCAAAGGTGGGACACTCTCTATTGAGGCTTCAAGAATTGTCATGACAAGATTTTAGCAACTACTTAAAAATGGCACTTGGAATTACATTAACACATTGAGGCTATTTTAGGTGGATCACTCAAGCGTTCTTGACCTTCGCAGGGACACATGAAAGGTCCCTTGCTGGCACAGACGATGCTCAGTCGCCAAGCAACCAAGAAGCAGCAAGCTCAGCAGAGGTGCTTTAGGGAAAGTCGAGGGAAACAGAAGAGGGTGTACACCTCTTATCGTGAGTCCCTCAGTTAAACCGTTTTACCAATTGTTGAATTGCCCAAATGGGCCTTTCCATTTTGGTTGAGTACTTAACCTCACTGATGTCTTGTCTTATGTGACAGTGGAAGGAGATGAGATGGAAGGAGGACAGAGGGTTCGGCTTGTGTCCAGGCCAATGCAACAAAACATCTTCTGGGATGAATCTGAAGGACGGATTCTGGATGTAAGGGAGATGCTGCAGCCAAGTCCACAGTTGACAGACCCAAACGTGGGAGACACGAGTGACAAACCACTAATGGAAAATGGAATTCCATCAGACGTAGAAAACCAGAAAAGTAGAGGTCTGGGGAAGGAATGTTGTCATAAAAACTGCCTGAACTCTCGAAGGAGTAGAACAGATCTGGACAGTGGTTTGACAGAAACTGTGCAAAGGCCTTGCAATGCAAATGTGAAGTTACCTTGGCATACTGAAAAACGAGTATGGACATTACTCTGATTCATCCAGGAAAATATATCCACAGGAAGAATAGGAAATTAACAAGAGGCCTTTGTTACAGGCAGACTCTGAAAAGCACGGTTAGTCTGAGAGGATGCAAGCACAAGTGTACATGAAATTATGCTTCAAGCTGATTTGTATTGCATATGTGGTATGTTATCAATTACTCGGGACACCATTAACTCATCCTTCAGTTCATAAATGAGAGGGAAATGTGATTACGGTAGTACACTTCTAGTACAACTACTACAACTTCTAGCAAACAAGTAGGCCATACCTGTTTATAATTCCTGTGGAGTCTGCAGAATTCAGGTGCAAGTCATCAGTGCTTTACAAATACACTTTGATCCTTCCATTTCTTGCCAGGTGTAAATTGGAGCACTTTAATCTGGAATAGTTCTTTCACAATAGTGAGAGCGTAATGGTTAACAGCCTGGGCTGCTGAAGAAAGGTTGCAACATCATTCCCAATTTTACAAATTAGCTTGTCCTGTGGTGATGCTAGAGCCTATTTGTGCATCTCGGCTGCAGGGAAACACCCTGGATGCATGGCCAGTCCATCGCAGGGCTAACAAACTCACATGGGCGGCAATTTATTGTCTCCAGTTCACCTGTCCCGCATGTCTTTGGATTGTGGAGAAATCTGGAGCACCTGGAGGAAACCCACACCAACATGGGGAGAACAAACAGAATGTCCTCCTGACTCAAAGGGGACTCAAACTTAGGGACCTTCTAGGTGTGAGATGACAATACTACAATCCTAAGAACCAGAATCTCTTACCAGTCACCAGATCATAATCCCCTGCAACCAAATGACATAACCCATTTCCTTCCATTGTTTTGTCCAATATAAAAAGGTGTTCCAATGACATGTAATGTTTATGATAATTCCTATCCAGCAGGAATTGGTCTTTTTTTAACTAGGCAAACATTTTTGAGTTAAAGGAATAGTTCACCCAAAAATACAATTTGCTTCAGCCCAAACAAGATGTAGATGGGGTTCTTTATCAAAACAGTTTTGGAAAAACATTAGCATTACATCACTTGCTCACCAATGGATCCTCAGCCTAAGTCAATTTTAAGCAAATTACAAAAAAAAATTTGGGTGAACTATCCAAGTGTGAAATCAAGTGATGTGTAGTTAAGTATGGTGTCCCATACTCAAAATTTGTGCTCTACATTTAACCCATTCAAGTGCACACACACAGCAGTGAGTAGTGAACACACACACCCAGAGCAATGGGCAGCCATTTTTGCTGCAGTACCCAGGGAGCAGTCGGGGGTTCAGTGCCTTTCTCAAGGGCACCTCAATCATTCACTCCCCCCACCTACAATCCCTGCCAGTACAGAGACTTGAACCTGACCTTTGGGTTACAAGTCCTACTCTTTAACCATTAGGCTACGACTGCCCAGACAGATATGTTAAAGTCATTCCACAATGCTTTTCCCACCAGCCTAAAAATAGGAAGATTTGCACTTTTTCAATAAATCTATCAGGAAAAACAAAGGACGAAGTGGCTAACCATCAAACAACTTATGAAAGCATAATATAAATAAACTTTAAACTGGTCAAAACAATTGTTACACGATGTGGTATTATGATTATGCAAAACAAATGGAGTCTAAAGACCATAAAGTCAGAACATGCAAATCATTATGCTACATTTGCAATTTGACTGTAAAACAGGATTTGATGTAGTCTCACGAATAAAAAAAAAATCTTGTCATGTAAATCGGTCTTGTGCAATTATCATGTTAAAATAAACATTGTGGTGGTTTTGAGTACAGCTGCCTCCTCTTGACAACAAAAATGAATTTTAACAGATTTAAATTAACATCCATGGATAATCAAGTACCACTGACGAGGTAAATAAATAAAACTACATCTGAGCACAGCTGATGTTGAACTTTGTTACTTTTGCTGCAATGACCTTTTTTTTCCTTACTGGAGTAAGCAAGGTTTAAAGGTCAAGTTTCTAATTGTTGCACTACTAGCAGCATCAAAACTAATTTTAAAATGATGTTGCAAACAAGTTCCAGACAATTCCCTGGCTACCATTATTCAGCCAAATATGTAGTTCTGCCTAAAAAAAAATACCACTATGTTTGGACACATAAAATGATTCTGCTTGGTTGCCACTGGTGGCACATATTTACATACTTAACCATTAATCAATAAAATAAACCACATAATTAAAAACCAATGGAAATCAATATGTTACAAATGAAACGTTATAAAAGTCCCCAGGTCTCCTTTCAGAAAGAACAAGCTACTACATTTGTTTAAAAATCAAATAATTTATTTATAATTTTTAAACCAGGTCTGTTGTCCACTTGAAAACAAATAAACTTTTGCAAAACATTTTGTCAGGGGTGAAAGTAGGAGAAAGAAGGGTGGAGAAAATTTTAATCAACATGCAAACGGTCGCTCTTTCCCCAACAAAATGGATCCATGTTTGTAGAGCATTGTCTCGCTTGTCCAACTCATTAGCTGAAAGTACAAGAGTAACACTAACTACAACATAAACTCCACCGTTTACAGGGATGAGAATTAGCCACAAGTGCAGATTCAAAATTAGTCCCATCAATGAATAATTCCCCAAACAGAAGCCAGTCAGATTAGTGTCCACAGAATAGTGATCTTATCCAGCTAGAACCTGCCAGCTGTTTGGTCTAAAGCTGTTAAATGGCCATAACATTTGATGGATAGCTTACAGTAATAATCCACAAGTCAGATATTGGCAGTGCAAAACAACATCATTGTGCCAACCACAATTTTAAACAATAAGTATTCATCCGAAAATTAGCCAGAAATGCATTATTGTCTGTCAAGGTTGGCAGCTTGTGAAAGGTTTTGAATTTTATAACAGGATACTTCACCAAAAAAAGAAAATTGTCATCATTTACGCATCCTAATATTGTTCAAACCTATATGACTTTCTACCTTCTGCAGAACATAAAATAATATAATTTGTAGAACGTTTCAGCTGCTTTTGTCCATACAATAAAAGTCAATAAAAACCAGGGGAGACTCTTGACTGTATGGACAAAAAAAAACTTATTTATCAAAATATATTCTATTGTGTTCTACAGAAAACAAACACAAATAAGTTTGGAATAATATGAGGGTGAGTAAATGATGATGTGAATCTAAACTATCCCTTGATTTCAGACTAAATTTTCATCTGTAATCTAAAGACTGACTTAAGATGGTCTGTTTAGATGAAAACTACTCAAAGGCTCTCAAATTTCCATCTTAACAGCAACTGTCCACAAATCAAAAGGAATAAAGTCTTTACAAAGACAAGTTGGCTGTTAATAACCACTGGGACCTTGAAAGGAGCCCTTGACAAATGAAAGGAGAATTGAACAGAAACCAAACACCTGAGACTTACTGACAGCACACAGTCTGATGCATCAAAGGGGAGTGATGGGACCGTTACATTTCTGGTAGATGTACTTCAATTTGGGCTTTAAAAAAATGCAACTAAACCGAAAACAATCCAAAAAAAAAAAAAAAAAAAATGCAAAAATTTCATTTTCCAAAAATTCAATGTGCAAAACAACATCATTGTGCCAACCACAATTTTAAACAATAAGTATTCATCCGAAAATTAGCCAGAAATGCATTATTGTCTGTCAAGGTTGGCAGCTTGTGAAAGGTTTTGAATTTTATAACAGGATACTTCACCAAAAAAAGAAAATTGTCATCATTTACGCATCCTAATATTGTTCAAACCTATATGACTTTCTACCTTCTGCAGAACATAAAATAATGTAATTTGTAGAACGTTTCAGCTGCTTTTGTCCATACAATAAAAGTCAATAAAAACCAGGGGAGACTCTTGACTGTATGGACAAAAAAAACTTATTTATCAAAATATATTCTATTGTGTTCTACAGAAAACAAACACAAATAGGTTTGGAATAATATGAGGGTGAGTAAATGATGATGTGAATCTAAACTATCCCTTGATTTCAGACTAAATTTTCATCTGTAATCTAAAGACTGATTTAAGATGGTCTGTTTAGATGAAAACTACTCAAAGGCTCTCAAATTTCCATCTTAACAGCAACTGTCCACAAATCAAAAGGAATAAAGTCTTTACAAAGACAAGTTGGCTGTTAATAACCACTGGGACCTTGAAAGGAGCCCTTGACAAATGAAAGGAGAATTGAACAGAAACCAAACACCTGAGACTTACTGACAGCACACAGTCTGATGCATCAAAGGGGAGTGATGGGACCGTTACATTTCTGGTAGATGTACTTCAATTTGGGCTTTAAAAAAATGCAACTAAACCGAAAACAATCCAAAAAAAAAAAAAAAAAAGATGCATAAATTCCTCTTCCCATAAATTCATCCGCAAAATCAGTGTATTTAAGCGCGAATTTATAAAGCAACCCATCAATCTTCTCAACAACTGAGAGCAGCAACTCTATGGGGAACTTTTCCAATGACAATCAAAAACGACAAATCAAACTTCCATATGTACATTTAGCAAATAAAAAAAACGTGTTTCCCACTCCAAACTTGAATAAACAAAAAGGTTTTCTTCCAAGAGCAACTCATGAGCCAGCAGCAAAGCAAAATGGGGGTCTATTGGCAATGACATAGAAACACTTACATACAACATGGGTGATGGTGCAACCTGCCACAGCACACTACTGTTAAACACAAACCCATAAAAACGCTAACCTCCAGAAATGTCCTCCGTTAAATTTTAAAACACCTCAAAACGATGTTATCTTGCATATAGATCAATCTGTTTCATGACTTTAAAGCAACTATTTGCATGAGTCCATTGGAGCAACTGAGCTGGTGAGATCTGTATTCTGCTCCCTACTGGTCCACTAACGCAGTGGTGGACAAGGAAATTATACCCCATCTAATCAGTGCAAAAATGAGAAGTGCGTCCGTTTGAGGTTCATTTGTCTAGGTCAGCATATCTGAATATCCAAACATCATATAAGACATGGAAAGGGAGAATGACTCTGGTAAAAAGTCCTCAAATAACAGGGAATACTCTCCTTTTAGGCCCATTTAGAAATTCATGTTCATTTCAATTTAGTAGTACAAAACACTCATGAAGAAGCATCGAGACAGCTTGTATGGTGAGATGATGATATTCCTGTCAGAATCACAAGTCACGTAAACCAATATGGCATAATGTGAGCTAATAAGACCAACTTCGCAGCATTCAGGTTAAAGTGTTTCTGAATCTGTGTATGTTAGTTTATCATAGATCAAACTTCTTAAGCGGACAAAGCTCTGCTCAGTGTTTTCCAAAACATAAAATTAAACGCATAAAATAAACCACAGACCCCAGTATGGAAACAAAAGCAAAACCACGCAAAGCAGCAGGCTACAACACAATTGCAACCTGCCATGCTCCCGTGCACTCTCTTTTTAAGGAAAAAAACAAAAATTGATTTGAGTAGTTGAGTCCGTTTAAACACATTTCCATCCTTCGGTTTGTGATTGTTCGTAAGAAGAAAAAAAAAACAACAACAGAAGTGTGGCGCATTGTTTACTTTCGGCATGATACGTTTCGCGGATGCCGTCAACATGTTCGGCCCAGCTCATCTCCGCTACGCGACACAAATACACAGAGGTCTTAATTCAGGCTATTGACACCTGAGCATAGAAGCCACCGCGTTTCCTTTTCAGTGGCAGTGTCATATTAGTACCTGACTCCCCCCCCCCCACAACCTCTCTTTCTTTCGCACAAGTTCTTAAAACACTTTATTATGATTGGTTGAATTTTCCCTCAGAGTTTGCGCTTTGTGGCTCAGCAGAGGTCAAGTGTCTTTCTATTGATGGGTGATCTGAGCCAGAGGACTGTGGCGGAGGAAGAGGAGGCCAAAGGGATGGAGAAAGAGTTGAGGGACCCCGTAGTTTGATTTAGCGAAGCCAGAGTTTGAGCCGAAGTGCATCCACTCCGTTTAAATAATATCTAAACAGCCGCTTGTCCCTGACAAAGCCCAGGTTCTCATAGAGTTTCAGGGCCGATTTGTTGGTGATTTCCGTCTCTAGCACCACCTAAGGATGAGAACAAAGCATGTATACAAAATGGGCATTGTAGAGGTTTTGCAATACACTTACAAGTAAAGCATAGTTGAGGGAAAACAGAAGTTGTGGCATATTTGGAATGGCACTACCACATACTCTTAGTTGGAACATAGTGTGTGAATTTCTTAAAGTCTCTTATGCTCACTAAGGCTAGAACTATTTGGTTAGTAAAAACAGTAATATTGTGATTTCTTTCTATTTAAAATAACTTTCTATTTGAATATATTATAAAATGTAATTTATTCTTGTGATGGCAAAGCTGAATTCTCAGCATCATTACTCCAGTCTTCAGTGTCACATCATCCTTCAGAAATCATTCTAATATACTGATTTGCTGCTCAAGAAATAGGGATGTAACGGTATGAAAATTTCTTATCACGATTATAGTGAGCAAAATGATCACGGTTATCACCATTATCACGGTATTGTTAAAAAGTGCTGGAGATGTTAAAAAATTACATAAACAAAACAACAATAGAGATGTAAAATAAGTAAATTAATTATAATCGCTCTCTCTCGCTCGCTCACACACACACGATGCGCAAAACTTCACATTTGAACAGTCAATAGCAAATACTTAAACTAATAACAAAACAGTAGCTGATTCAGAAGCGCCAGATTGT
>NW_015505883.1:68323-83768 GCF_001515645.1 Sinocyclocheilus grahami | reverse complement strand
TCTATAAAATGCATTGCTGTTCTGTTGTCCTTAATCTTAAAGATTCCTAAATGCATCTACTTTCGGAAGGCCAAATAAAGTGCTTTTGCTTTCGCCTAGAAACACAGCGTCTCCCTGACATGGCTGCTTCAACACTAACTGCGGTTACTGAAACCACGCCTTCTTTCTTTGCGTGCACATTTGGGCGGCATTATGCAAATATTTCCACATAGTGAGGTAGATATGTGGGGGCGTGTTAGAACGAGCCGTTTTAGGGGGGCGTGGCAGAGTCCTAACTTTGATAAAGAATATCTCTTTGGTTTTGAGACTTTAGTCTTTGCAACTTCAGGGATCTTATCTATGCACAATCAGCTTGTAACACTCCAAAGAGAAAGGAAAACTTGAAATCGCATCATATGACCCCTTTAAATTGAATACATTTTTAACAAGGTAAACATCTTTACTGTAACTTTTGATTAATTTCATACATCCAGTACATTTTGACACTTATGAATGGTAGAGTACATGTACATATACTACATTTGCAGTGTACTGTACAACCTGACTGCTTAGCCTGGGATGATGTATCTCACAAAGTAATATAACCAATCTTCCACTAAACAAACAAAAAAACAATAATAGAAAAATATCATGGCTGGTCTGCAATTTGCATTCTAAATGCATCACAAGAATATTTAACATATATAATGATGAATTGCATTTATTTCTAAGATAAGTGAAAAACATCCCGTGTTAGTTCACAGGACAACAATGTAGCATAAGGCAGTTTAAAACATTTACAAATATTTCATTTACTATTTTAAAATGAAATCGGTCATATTAAATGTAATGTAACAGTAATAATACTATTAACTATAATTTGAGGAATAATTCAGAAGAAAAGCATTTTCAATCTCGCCTGGGAGAATCCATGCTTCTAAGTCTACCTCGACTGTGTAGCATGAAGTTTGTAGTAGTATTCCATTCCGAAGACACCCATAGTGTGAAATCTTCACAAGATTAATGTCTTACCTCATCACAATCCCCCTCCACCATAGCATAGATGGCCTTTTTAACAAGGTTGGTGCCTAATAAAAAATAAGTACAACCTTTAATCAATCATAACACATATTACAAATACCTGTTGAACATGGTAAATACATGCTACAAAATGTATATTTTGATTATACTTTACACTGGGGACACGTACTATAGCAATACTGTTTATTACGGTCACGGTAACATGGTCATGCCAAGTTTTGGACACATAGCAGGGTAATAATATGTCATTTTTTGTTGTACATTGGAATATCATTTAAATACGAGATATACCAAAATGGTAATCAGTCAGTAAAATTGTATCTCTCACTATACAATGATATTATTATATCAGACGATGTTGGAGGCTAATATTGATGATACATAAGTGAATGACAGATCTATGAATAGACACAAAGCAAGTAATAATATAAAGTAATAATATACTACTAATAATAGTTTTAGTATGAAACATCATTCTAGCAAAAGACAGGTAGTAGTGTTTCAGAAGTGTCTAATGTGGTTAAATATGAGGAGGAGTAAAGCCAGGCCATCACTTCAATCAATATGAATAAATTAGACAAAAAAAAAACAGTATAATGTTTTGGACATGGTTATATAATGGTCATGCTTTTGAGACATACCATGGTAAAAACATTTATTTATTTTTGTGGTAACTTACTATAGTAACATGTTTATTTTAGTCGTGGTAACATAGTATGTGTCCAAAACCATGGTAGTACCGTACTGTTCTCTGATGCACATTGAAATATCATTTAAAATCCAAGATCAACTAATATGCTAATTAATCAGTAATATTTTATACGTTTCTACATAAACGCTAGACATTTTGTTATATCAGAGATGATATTGAAGGCTTTGATACGGATCTCTTCAACACCATCAAGAATACCTGAATGACAAGATACATACCAGAAAGCAGAGCTGAGGCCAGTTGTGAATAAAGTACCTATAGGTGTAAATGGAGTAGGGCTCAGATAAGTCTTTAGTTATGAGTCGGATGATATCAGGCATCTGGAGCTCAGACTCATATCTCACGTATCGGATGGAGTCGTCGTGCTCCTCCAGCGCTAGTCTCGACATCCCCGCCACCGGAGCGCTGTCAGCCGCCGCCTGTTCTACTCCAGCGCGCTGCGGGCCCGGGCCTGACTCAGCCCCAGCCCCAGCCGCAGCCGCAGCCGCTCGAGCCCGATCCCCCGAACCAGTCCTGCTACTTACATCGTTCTCCAGTCGGCAAGAGCTGCTCTCCGTTATCGCCATACTATCAGTGCAGTTTATCCCGTTGTTCGGCGGCGACTGGCTCTGCGATTTATCACTACATCGTTTATTTCTCGTGAAATTGTTGTTTTCCGTGTGCTCGCCCTGTGTTTCACCGATCCCGTCCAAGTGGTGATCGGAAGCGGCGTTTTGATTGTCGGACGGCCGGTGTTGTTGGACGTGGTTCTGGAGGCGAGTGTGGTTGCACTGGACCCCGTTCAGCTGGGCTGTGTGGAACTGGGCGGCTGATGCATTAGGATGCACGTTGTTCAGGTTGGATTTGACTATCGCCTTATGGTCGCTGGCGTGCTGGTGTCCCGGGCCGGGGCTGATGATGTCCCGTCCCTCATCGTGGCCCAGTAAGGTGCACCCGTCCACGGGCAGTGGTGTGATCTCGCTCGGGGATGAAGGCAGTGCGTTAGGCCCAGGCGGCACTTCAGCCATTCCACTGCATACAGTTACTATGATGACAGAAAAACGGGGTCAGAATCAGCCTCTCGCAGCGAACGACAAGGACAGACGCCCGTCCGGCTGCTGGTACCTGATAAATGTAGGGATAACGTAAGGCTCGTGGACTATCTCGTGTCTGTTCCTGCCATTGCTCAATTCACTCCACACTGGCCTATTATCTGCCGTAAAGCAGAGTAGATGATTTACGACACTATGCCGGCGCGTTTCAGTAAAGGATGCTGGGAAATTGAGTTTCATTCAAATTTAAAGTGCACTATTTATTTATTTGCATGAAAACAATTATTAACACATTTAAAATACACTCGTATCACGTGAATACACTAAAGCTATCAGTCTTCTAGAAAAGAAAAGAAAAAACTATTATTCGAGCAGGTCACCCCCAAAGCAGTGTTATTTTAGTATGCACTATTATTGTAGGCACTCCTCGAACTCATGGGCGCTGCATGTTGAAAGCACAACTATTATTCGAGCAGGTCACCCCCAAAGCAGTGTTATTTTAGTATGATCTATACACTATTATTGTAGGCACTCCTCGAACTCATGGGCGCTGCATGTTGAAAGCACACGACCAAGCTATAGCAATTTAGCAACTTACGTTTAAAACAGCGGCTTCACAATTCTGAGGCATGAATATGTTGTATTTGTATTGAATGTTTAATTTATGTTGTAATACAAAACGCCGAATTCTCTTTTAGGAATGTACACCAAAGACATCCTTCTAAAACTTCTAAAACGCCATTTAAAAAAAAACTATACAATTCCAGGAACGCGCCATTGTTAAACACATACATACATACATACATACATACATGGTCCTAAATCTATTTCCCAAGAAGAGCCACTAGATGGACCTATACATCCAATTCTGTGCGACTTCGCCCCAGGGCTCATCATTGATGCAGTGTTTTGAGTGTGCGCTCCTTAAAATTATATGCTAAAGGAGAATTGTCTTAGTGAAATGATGCTCTCTTATGACTACAGCATGCTACAAATAATGTAGACCAATTCAAGGCACAAAATAAACTGGAATAAACTGTTTTATTAAATTGGAAACATTTTCTTTTGATTACCTCAAAAAAAAGTGATTTTAATGTGAATTGTAATGTGTAAATGAGAATTATATTTTTATATTTTGATTCAGTTATTTTTTTTCTCACAAAAGTCACTTTTTACTAAGTTTTAGTAGCCTAATTATGTTTTATGTTTACACTATTTTAGCTATTAGTTTTTTTTTTGTCTATGTAGTTTTTATTTATGGATTTATTTGAATTTCTGTTTCAGTTATTTTAGCACATCAAGTTAATCTAAGTGAAAAGGACAAATGTTGAAATGGGAAAACTATATCTGAAATAAAATGTTTAAGTTTATTTTTATATTTTTTATTTTGTTTCAGTTTACATTTATTTTATTCTTTTTATGGTCTTAGTTTTAGTTAACTGTAATAACCCTAATTCCAACATGACGAAACATCTATTAAATCACATAGTTCTCAATATCTCAACTATTTTTGTTACCAATATATTTAAATCAAAATGAGTCATTTAATTATTACAAATAAACATATTATAGCTTGAATTAATAGTTTAATATATATTTATTTAACAATGTTGGAAGACTTTTTTTTCAATATAATAAAGACCACATAATATCCAATAGGACGCAAGATTTAAAGGGGTCCTATTATGCTTTTTCACTTTTTCAACTGAAGTTAGTCTGTAATGTTGCTGTTTGAGCATAAAAAAGATCTGCAAAGTTACAAAGCTCAAAGTCCACTTCAAAAGGAGATATTTTATTCAACAGAAATCACTTTACAAAAACTACAACGAACGACTCGTTTGGACTACAACGCATATTTTCCGGGATTTGTGATATCACAAATATCGACGAATGGGATGAGACCTGGTTGAGCTGCACTAGAGAAGGCAACGAGTGTTATCACTATGTTGGAGACACGCTAGCTTTCACAAGGCCGACGAACTTAGAGTGGTTACAATCATCCGGGTTTAAATCACCCTCAAATTGATTTGATTTTGACGCAATATTTACACTGAAGCTCGCAGGCGGCTATGGTAAGGGGCGTGACATTTTCCCGACCAGGCGCCGAGTGCTGCCAATCACAACACACACTGGCCCAGCTAACCAATCACAGCACATTTCGTATTTCAGAAGGCGGGCCTTCATTTGATACAGGAACTATTCGAGCCGTTCATACCAGACTGAGAGAGGTGTTGTAATAATGTAAAATATGTGAAAATTAATGTTTTTCGAACAACCTAGCATGAGAGCCTGTTCTAGTACACCCCCAAAACAAAATCAAGACTAAAAAAGCATAATAGGACCCCTTTAAATAAAGTAATTAACCATCTTTTTTCTATAATGATTCATAATTATTGTAGAAATTCCAATAGGAATCCTGAACACATTCCTTTAGAATTAATGTATGATGGGGAATGACCCAATTCTCTGAGAATACAGACAGACGCATAAAGCGGAGGACCATACTGGAGACTTGCTTCAGCCATAAGATTGATCACGCTCGGTGATCTAAGGAGAAAATCCTTGTGAGAATGCAGCCCTGCCTTGTTCTTACAGAGACACAGCAAGGCAATCAGTAGACGTGGCAGACAATTAATCTCTCAGACAATGATTTGCTTCAGTGGAGAGCTCTTCTGTGGCTCCAGCTGAACCATCATCATCATCTTTCTGTCTTCTGCATGGGGATTCTCAGCTGTAATTGACAGCCAAATGCAACTCAGCTGCTATTTATAGCTATGCAGAAATGGCTTTCTGCCCAGAGCCATACAATGTATATAAGGTGACGCACAATTTATGCACCAGTTTGGTTTTATAACATTTAGCCAAAACAGATATATCCTATAACATCATAGGCTGCATAATTGATTTCCTATTGTAACAATTAAAGACCAAAAGTAAAGGGTCCTTTCGTTGCAAGTTGGATGACTGGTATTTTTAAGTCTGCATTAAGTGTTTTTGTTGGGCAGGAGAGAGACCGAGGCAAGCTTAAGTGGGACCTCTATGGGTCACTTTGGAAACTAATTAAGAACCTCTTTGGATACCAGTCTGGTATTTCTCCTCAACAATTGCCTTCTCTCCTTCTCTCCCACCAAAATACACTCTTTTCAACCTCATCAAACAAACACAGGGCCAAAGTCCTCTTGTAAGTGAGCTCAAGGGGCCTCTATATAAACCAGCTGAATAGCTAATAGGGAAAACCAAAGCCTGAACACCAGTAAACACTCGGGGCCCAGTTCTGAAGCAAAATGAAAGAACTGTTAATTGCATTTTAATTCTTCATTACTTCTTATTAGTGACGATGAAAGAACATTTGATAAAAAAAAAACCTTTCTTTATATTAAAAACCCTTAGTTAATCACTAAATATATTTATATAAATGAAAAATAATAACATTAATATAATAAATGTTTATGTCATTAATTTTATATCAGGTCATTTTCAGCTAAATAAAGGAGTCATATTCACACAAAAGACACATTCTGTGAGACGCTGAGTATTTTATATTTTGACAGATTAGAAAAACCATACTGTTGATATGATAGTCACACTGTAAATGTAAGTTAACACTGACAGCAACATTTGTCAGAGGCAACATTTCCGTACAGAATATCATTTAGTGCCTGATCTTTGTTTAATATCTACAATGATTTATTAAGGTCGGTGTGCATCAACGAGATGCTGTCACAGCACCATGAGTCCAGAGGACACCGGGGCGTCACCTGTGGAGTTCCAAATGTAATATTCGGAGGAGACCAGCTCTCGTGCTAAAGAAAAAAAAAAACGTATATAGGTTAATTTCAACAGTCATTTATTTTTTTTCATGTCAATAAGCCACTGTGAACTTATTTCAACATGCAATCATCACTGAACTGTTATTTTAGATTTTTTTTAATATACTATTATAGTATTTATAATTTTTTTTGACTTTTTAAAAATATATTTCTATTTAGCATTTATTCATTTTATTTCAGGTTTAGTCATTTTAGTTCTTCAGTTTAAAAATTTTATTTCACTTAGCTGGCAAGGCAACATTTTTCTATTTTAAGTTTTTTTTTTATATCTAATATCTACATTTTTATCTAATTATCTAAAATGTATGTTATATTTTATTTCAATTAACAAAAATTATTTTGGTAGTTTTAGTTACCACTCACTTGTGACAATACGTGGTTTGGCAGATGAGTAAACCTGCACTGAGTGTTGGTCCACACAGCAACCAGACAAAGTCAAATCTGGCACACGGAAATAAAGCTGGAAAGAACACAGTGACAGATGACATGAGCTGTTATTAAATACATTAATACAGACATCCTGTGCAATAAACTGAGTCTTAGTATCTTATTATATAAAGAACAAATCAGTTGATGCTGAATTCACCCTCACTTTTATATATGCGGTGAGTCCTGTGCACAGAGGGTCTGTCGGTCCAGCAACAGTCCCTGAAAAATGAACAGTTCCCTCCAGTGTTGCTTCACGGGACTTTGGAAACTTCTGACCTGAGGAGGTAAAAAGACATATGTCAGTAATATAATTATAAATAATAACAATAAATTGAAATATCATGGAATATTAAGAACATACAGTACATACCAAGGACCCAAACCAGTAGGTTCTTCTCTTTAGACACCTCAAGCTGTCCTGAGCTCACTTTGACCTCCACACTTCCCATTAGATTCCTGTGAATAAGCACGCACAAGGGCACTATAACAGCCAGTGTACCATTTATAAGCACAACAGTACCAGCTAAAGACAGACAACTAGATAAAGAGCCATTATAAATATCTGACCGTGTAAATGCTGAACCCTACCCAACACATCTACAGTATAGAATTAAGCGTTTTACTACAAATTAGTGTAACTTACTGGTTGAAAAATGGAATGTGTGCGTCGCAGTACTCAAAGCTGTTTTTGACACTTTCATGGAGCTTCAAGATGACATTGACCTTCAAATGATTCTCCTCTGCCTTCAGCTTGAAGGAGCCAAGAATTGGTGGCACAGGTACCTCAAAAAAAGTTATAAGCACACTACAGCTTTTAGTGTGTGTGTGTGTGTGTGTGTGTACCATAATGAGATAGAATTAAAGTAAAACACGTACACACTGTTGTTCGGAAATCTGTTGTCAGTTTTTGTTTTTTTAAATAAATTAATACTTTTATTCAGCAAGGATCTATGAAATTGATTAAAAGTGATAGTCAAGTAATTTATAATGGAATAATTCTATTTCAAACAAATGCTGCTCTTCTGAGCTTTCCTTTCATCAGAGAGTTCTGCCAAAAAAATGCTTATCAACTTTGTTGATTCAAAAAAGTAATTTTGACATATTAGAATTATTTCTGAAACACCATGTGACACTGATGAGACTGGAGTAATGATGCTGAAAATTAAGCTTTGCCATCACAGGAGTAAATTACATTTTAAATTATATTAAAATAGAAAACCGCTAATTAAAATGTTGCTATATTTTTGTTCAAATAAGAGACTTCTTTCAAAAACTTTTTTTTTTTTTTTTTTTTTTAAATCTTACCGATTCCAAACTTTTGAATGGTACATTTTTGAGACAAAACATAAGACAAACTATTGCCAGAATATGCTTTACCTGTGAGGTGTAACTACAGAGTCTGAAAAGCTCCAGAGGTGGTGAGAAAGGGAACTTGTATGGCCCTGAAAAGGCGGAACTGTCATTCTCGTCCACACTGCAGGCGGTAAGAAGGCTTGCATCCAGAGACGTCACACAGGGATGGACAAGAATGTCCTGCAGGGGCGAACCGTTGTGTGGGAGTGTGAGGGTAACGATCACATTGGGCAGAACACCTTCAACCTCACACTGAAAAACATGAAGTAATAAATGCAATGCAAGTTTATAACCAAACATAACACAAATCAAACTATATGTTCAGTATATAGGATGAGGACTAACTTTGCACATGACCATGCCGTACACATCCCAGATATCTTGTTGACTACTCTTGCCATACTGCATGGACCTCACCTTCTCGGTAAGGGCCACACTTACTACAGCCCTGCCTCGATGGACCCCTGCCTTCCAGGCTGGCTGCTTTTGAGCCCCCCCTGGGCTTGGAGCCACAGCAGCAGGCACTAATCCAGCAGGAGGAGGGGTGTCCAGTGGCCTCCCCAAAGGGCAAACCTGCAGGAGCACGGAGGGAAGAGCAGCCAAACGGGAGGCCAGCACATCAGGCTCTGGTTTACCTCCAGGGCCACAAAGGAAATCCTGCAGGCCTAACAAAAGAGCTAAGCCCTTAGAGACTGAGGCCAGGCTGGGGAGAGGTGGCCGAGGCTCAGGAGGTGCTTCCACTAGAGGAAGGCAGGCTAGGATTAACACTCCCTGAGTGACTGTGAGCACAGGCCAGAGGGTTCTCCCACCCGGGCCATCCAGACGGAGCTCCACAGCCGGTGAGCGGTGCTGACGGGCACAGTCGTCCCGTACTTCCACGTAAGGTTTGTCAGCATCCACCAGGCCCAACTCTGTCAGCAGAAGCTGGGGTATGACGCGGTCCTCCGGAACGGCCACATATTGAGTTCCAGCCAAGGATTTGGCACGGAACTCAACTGTTGGGAATCGCCTGAATTAAAAAAAACATAACAAAAGAAAAAAATTAATAAATTGGCTATGTTGGGAAAAGCTTTCCAATCAAACTGTTTCTGTAGAAAGAGCGCTGTTTGCATTTTCTGTTTTCATGGAAAACCCAGATAACTTACTGCATACTGTATACCACCGTGCAATGTGTTCAACTTGACTTTACGCGTGTACGAGACAGGAAGTAAACGTGCTAAACTGTCTCAGGAAAAATGCCAAAGCTCAATGCCCTTCACAAATAATTACATCTCTAATACCACTTTTACCAATATTATATTACTGCCAATATGATTGCTAAAGGGCTGTTGGTACGCCAATGTTGGTATGCCAATAATACCAATATTACTTGTTAAAGGGCCGTTCACACCAAGAACAATAACTATAAAGATAACTATATTAGCATCCACAACAATGCATGATAACATTCTGTTTATAATAAGCATGTGCTACATTTACCTCATCTGCCACTTTAAATGTTAAGTCAGGTGGATTCTGATTGGCTGTCAATGTTTTTTTTTAATCATTCATCAGCTGGAAAAAAATATGTTCTGAAAAATATTCAAAAAATAGTTCTGAACACTATGCATAGCAATATCATTTGTGTCAGTAGCTGTTGTTATAGTTATGGTGTGGACTTCCCTATCCTCATAGAATTCGAGCGATTATTAAAACTTTACAGTTATCGTTAAAGTTATCATCCTTGGTGTGACTGGCCCTTAAGCATATCCCATCATTCATCATGTTCAGGAACTCATGTGCCCCGAAAGGCAAGGTACAAATACTATATACAGTACAGATGCAGAAAAAAGGATTAACAGTTAGTATTCCATTCTAAAAAGCCGCTTTAAAGTAAAAGACAGTATGCAGTACATACTGCACAGTATGCAGTACGCAGTACGCTAATGTTCCTTCACAGAAAACGTCCTTACCTGGAAAAGCGCACTTTTCCAGATTCACCCTTCTCGTGCGAGACAACCCATAGTGCTCGTATACTCATGCTGCTGGTTACGTCCCTATGGATGAGTGCGACTAGTCTCACATGCCAAACATTTAGGGAAGTATGCAATTTTTAGCTCACTCGGTAAGACGAAAGATTATTATTATTTTTTATTTTATTTTTTTTGTCACAGTTCGACACAGTGTGACCGATATAAACTTCTGATCTTAACATACATGTTCAAAGAAATGAAAGCTAAATAGAGGAACTCGCCTCTGTCATGTTATTCTCACGTGACAGTTTGTGCTTCCTGTTTGCCAGCGATCACGTGACACTCCGGGGCGTGGTCGAAACGAGGCGTCGATGCGACGGAGCTGACGCAGGATCAGCCGTAAACACTGCGCTGTTTTCGAATACGTTGGAGTAGAATATCAAAACTGACCCCAGACCTGCTCTCAAACGCATATCCCGCTTATCCTTCCTCACCTCGTATCCTCTCTTTCTATTTCCGGCCCAGTCATGGCAGCAGCTGGACGCAGGAAGCGACTGTTTTCAGAATAGATATAAACAACAAGGAGCAAAATATAGTTACTACGCCGTTTAAAGGAGTATCCTTTCGCTTTCTGGCGCTTTGAAATATGGCTACGACAGCCCAGTTATTCGAGGTAGGTCTCTTTTTTCCCCCTAAGCTGTCACGGTCTGCGTTCCAGCTCAGACAAACTGTTTTCATAGCTCATGTAAGTGCGTGCAGTATATACATTGTTTCGTTTTGATATATAATGACATGCTGCATGCAGACAGTAGATTAACACTGGTGTCACATGAAGCCTCTGCCCAGCTGTTCTGGTTTGGGTTGTCAGACGATCAGAACTCTTCAGATTCTCTAGACCACCTTTGTATAAACAGTCCAGATGGTCATGCTAATTTACTAAAGCATATTTTTCTATGCATGTCATTAGCAATTACATTTAGCTTATTATTCGTTATTATTTTTGTGGTCTTAACAGGAACCCTTTGATGCTGATGAGTATATCGAGAGACTGGCATGGAGAACACCTGGAGGAGGGTCCAAAGGAGGTGCAGAGGCATTTGACCCAAAAAAGTGAGTCAAAAATATTTATAGAGGTCATAAACATACACCACAAGTTGTTTGACTTTAAATGCATGTTTATCGTCATCTGGATTAAATACCATTTGATCTAAAGCCTTCTGCTTAAATATTTGAAATTAGTTTTGATTTCCTTCTTGAAATTGTTGAGTTGTCTTCTAATTGAAAACAAGGTGACAGTGTAGATGGCAAGCCCTTCAATACTGTACAAATAGAATCTTAAGATGCACCTCATGCAATTGGTAATGAGAAGCTCAGAGTGTGCTACCTTATAGAAGCTGAAATATAAGATTTGGACATTTGGATAGACACCGGAGTAGACTGAGAGAGAGGTGAATGTGATGGGATCTCGTAGTTTTGATTATACTTTATTAATACTATTATTCTAAAATATGGAAAAAATATTAATAAAGTAAGAGTAAATGCACATATGCTTGTGATTGGTAGTGTCGTTTTTAGATTGTATTCATTTTCAGCTCTGCAGCTGTTGCATTATTTAAACTCCTAAGAAGACTATATGCAGTTTATATGTGTGAAGTGCATTCATGCTGTGCATGCAATATATAAATCGTCATTTTTAACTTATACACATTAAACACAGATTTCTGTTTGTTTATTAACAATACTAAGAACAAAATCATGCTTTTAGATACCAGATCCTAATAGTCTTAGCCCTATTTAGCACATTTGATTTAAATTCATTTTAAATATTTTTTTCTAAATAAAAGCAGAAAATGCAAAAAGAAAAGATCTGGCATGTTCTGGGACTAGTTATACATACAGTGGCCCAAAAAAGTATTTACAAGCCTAAACCACACTTAAAGGGGTCATATGATGCGATTTCAAGTTTTCCTTTCTCTTTGGAGTGTTACAAGCTCTTGGTGCATAAAGAAGATCTGTAAAGTTGCAAACACTAAAGTCTCAAATCCAAAGAGATATTCTTTATAAAAGTTAAGAGTCAACCACGCCTACCTAAAACGGCTCGTTCTAACACGCCCCCACATGTCTACGTCACTATGTGGAAATTTTAGCATAATGGTGCCCAAATGTGCATGCAAAGAAAGAAGACGTGGTTGCAGGAACAGCAGTCGTGTTGGTGCAGCCATGTCAGGGACACGCTGTGTTTCAGTGCAAAAGCACTTTATTTGGCCTTCCGAAAGTAGATGCAATTAGGAATCATTAAGATAGCTTTCAACACAACAGCAAAGCATAAATGTTCGGCCAATCACAATGCACTGGGTCAGCTGGCCAATCAGAGCAGACTGTGCTTGTCGGAAGGAGGAGGCTTTGTTGAAAACGACCCGTTTGAGAGAGGCGGGGCATAGAGGACCTACAATAATGTACAGTATTTGAAAAATAATGTGTTTTTTGAACATTAAAGCATGTTGTCATATTCTGTTACACCAAATACACCAAATAATGATCTTTAAAATAGCATCATATGACCCCTTTAAACTTGCTGTTGCCTAATAAAAAGATGCTTTTAAAGAAATATAGCACAAACCCTTTAAAAAAACACATTTCACAAAAATAAGGTAAAATAAAAGAAGTTTAAATAGATGAAACAATATTGTTTAAAATGAAGACAAATAGTTTGGGCACTTTGTGATGGTCAAATGTTGGACTCTGTTAGGGCACCTGTGTGAACTTAACTGACCTCATAAGTATAGTTAGTTGAGGGAAAACATATAAAATGATTTATTTGCAAATGCCACTTGTTTTGCCACATATATTTAATTTTCTAATGCAGTGAAATTCAAGTGTCCAAAAACTTTTTAAAGATCCTTTTATAATAAATGTATAGCGTGGATGTGATCACAACATATCATTTTGTTGAAGTTTGACTAGTTTGACAGTCATTTCACTGTCAGAGACAAAAGCATAAAAAAGACCAGAAGTTTACTTGAACACACACGGACACAGCAAAAGTGCTTTCGACTGTCAGAGCAGAAACATCGCCCCAAATTTTACACCAAGCTCTCAAATAACCCACCATGAAGAGGCTGTTGTGAGCTGGGCAAACCATTGACTTACAAATGATGGAAGAGAACAAATTTGAGGGGAAAAGATGGAGAGGAAAAAGAACTTAAGCTGCCAGCGGCGTTTAGGGAATTACGGTGATATGAGATTATATACTCATCACTTCAGAATGTTTTGCTACCACCCAGAGAATCCAAACTTGCTGAGTTGGAGCTTTTGACTTTGCTGTCCTACAAGTTCTTTGAAATGCAGCTGACGAAGCTTTTGGTTGTATGCGCAAGGTTTTCTAAATATGTACGCGCACACGCACAGCGAGGCTCTTTTTATGAAGTACCACAATTTATGGTAACAGGCCATTAGCTGATTTGCTGCCGAGGTAAGTGCTTATGTGATCTTGACAAATAAGATGCTCTCCCTGGATGCTTTTTTCGCTTCACAGTTTGAGATCAGTCTCTCAGATTTTTTCGGCATCTATTTGGAGAAGCATTCATGAAAGATAAATGCATCTCAGCCCAGCATATACTGATCCCTGCCGTTGAGCTGGTTTCAGGAACTGGGAACAGAGCTACAGGCATTTTCATATGATTGGTCAGGTTTTATATAACATTTCCTCACAGATTACATGCTAGCCAAGCTAACTTAATTTGGGACGTAAGCCTACATCAGCGCAAATCCGACTGTGAAATAGATCCTTTTTCAGTGTTCTGTGGACACAAAGAGTGTTCTTTGGAGCGCTCACCGAAGCCTCTGCTCTAGTGTACTTTTCATGTATGAAAATGACTCCAGAGTTCTGGTTGTCAGCGATTCTCCTCCTTTTGGCAAGTAACTATTATCCACGTAGGCCATATGAACAAATTTCAACATACAGTGGGATTCAAAGTGTGTGGCCACTTGTGAGCTTGCATTTCTTAGGCTTTTTTTCCATAGTAAATTAAATTGTCAGCAATTGTTTAATTGAAAAAATTAATATACATTTTTGTATTTGGCACCACATATCTGTAAAATCTGATGATCATGTTATCCAGCTTGATTTGAGTGTTAAGAACAGCATTCTTATGAAAGCAAGAAAACCTGACCATATGTACAAATTTTTATTGGGTTAGTGACATAGAAATAGTACATAATAGTTAATAAAAAAAAAATTCATATTCATATTTTTCATTGTTTTGTTTTTCACTGTTCCAAAACATAAAACCTTTTTAACATAAAAAAAAGACTTTTCTTTCAGACTTTTCACTGTATTACACTCATTCACTGGAAAACAGTTTTTATTTGAAATCAAATTTTTTGTAATAATGTAAAAGTCTTCACCAGTGTCGGCGAAAGTTGCTTTTAAAAGTAATGCATTACAATATTGCGTTACTCCATAAAAAAGTAACTAATTACGCTACTTAGTTACTTTTTATGGAAAGTAATGCGTAACGTTACTTTTGCGTTACTTTTTAAATCTGGACAGGGCTTGCTTTTTTGTTTTTAAAATAAAAAAAAGTTATATTTTTGGCAAATATAAAAGCCTTTTCACACCAAAAGTGAAATGAATAAGCCTCAGGCTGAAGGGAAAGTAAATTTACGTCTGTACAGTAGAATGCAGAAGAAGAAATTTCAACACACTTCAACAATAAAAAAAGACACACAAATGTTTGTCTAGAGTAATTTTGCTTATTAGTATGGTTGAACTGGATCATCGAAGGTCAGAAGAAGTGAAGTGACATGTGGCCAAGTATGGTTACCCATACTAGGAATTAGTGCTCTGCATTTAACCCATCCTAAGTGCGCACACACACAGCAGTGAACACACACAAACCGTGAACACACAACCGGAGCAATGGGCAGCCATTTATGCTGCGGCGCCCGGGGAGCAGTTGGGGGTTCGGTGCCTTGCTCAAGGTCACCTCAGTCGTGGTATTTAAGGTGGTAGAGAGCACTGTACATTCACTCCCCCCACCTACAATCCCTGCCGGTACGAGACTTAGCAAAGACGATTGGTTAATAGAATGGGATTAAATACATAAAGGATATTTG
>NW_015505883.1:24954-67730 GCF_001515645.1 Sinocyclocheilus grahami | reverse complement strand
TAAATACATAAAGGATATTTGTGTTGTTTAACATTTAATTTTTGCAGGTTCACGTCATATTCTGAGTTGCATTATTTTTATTCCTTTTGAGGAATACTGAATCTGTGTGTTTTTTTTTTTTGTGAGTGAGATAAATTAATGCATATTCATATTGATTTTAGAACTACAGTAACATCATCTGATTTCTCTCAACATGGGGACAGGAGAGCTGTCAATCAATAAATTGGGGAAAAAAAAGTAACTTGTGTTACTTATTTGAAAAAGGAACTCCGATATTCTCTTGTAAATTAAAAAGTAATGCGTTTACTAGTAATGAGTTACCTGAAAAAAGTAATCTGATTACATAACTCACGTTACTTGTAATGTGTTACCCCCAACACTGGTCTTCACTGGCACTTTTGAATGCATTATGCAATTATTAATTTATAAATTTTCTTTCTTAAAAAAAACTTACTGACCCCAACCTTTTAAACAAGCTTCAATTTTCAGATTTCAAATTTCAGCTTCAGATTTATTGACCCTCCTTTTTCAGCATACATATTGTACTGTTCATGCATACTCAAAAATAAAGAGTTGACAGCAAGCATCTATTATTATCCATTACAAGGCAAACATAAATGTTATGTTTAAGCCTTTTTGCAAGGCTTATGTGGCAAGTACGTAATAATAAATTATAGTGGTAATGTTGCATCATTATGTAGGCTATGCATGTACTGCATGAACTATACGCTTACAAGTTTTAGAATACAGAGGTGTTGTGAAACTAAATTAAGTTTTTGCTGCAAGACGCCAAGAATGACAATATAAATGGACTTAAGGGGAAAAAAATTAAAGGCTACGAACGTGTAGTGTTGTATTCCCTTTAATGTGTTTAAAGTATTTAAAATGCTTGTCAAGACAGAAATTGGGCTTTGCTGCCTGCAGTTCTTTAATGTCATGTCTTTGGTTCCAGGTTGCTGGAAGAGTTTGTCAACCACATTGAGGAACTAAAACAGCTGGATGAAAGGATTCAAAGGAAGGTGGAGAAGTTGGAGCAGCAATGTCACCGTGAAGCCAAGGAGTTTGCCCACAAGGTCCAAGACCTGCAAAGAAGCAACCAAGTCAGTGGCCTATACATTTTTGCATGTATTTTAAGATGTCAAAAGACAAGGGGATCTTTGAACCATTTGGGTAGCCATATGTTACTTCACACTGAATTACATTACATGTGCCTATAAATGTACCCTATATGACCTTCACTTTCTTGTCATGTTTGTTTCAAAGGTAGCCTTCCAGCACTTCCAGGAGTTGGACGAACATATCAGTTACGTGGCCACCAAGGTGTGTCATCTGGGAGATCAGCTAGAAGGAGTCAATACACCAAGACAGAGGGCAGTGGAGGCTCAGAGACTCATGACATACTTCAACGAGTTCCTGGATGGAGAACTGCGCAGTGATGTCTTCAACAATCCGGATAAGGTCAGATTTAGATAGACTGCCTAGTAATATTACATCTTAAGTACTCAACTTCAGAAGCCGAGAGGACCACATTCAAACCACAAATGATACAAAGGGCTACAATTAAATATTGGCCTATATTTTCATTGATTTCCTGCGTAAAAAAAAAAGTCTGTTTAATTTCAAGTGTAGCTACATCATTCAGAATCTTGGGCATGATCTGAGTAAATTCAGTTGTTGTGTGGCATCAGACAGACAATGTTGTACATGAATGCGCCATCTTTTAAGGATTACAGTTAGTTGTGTTGTAAAATGTTTGTATGGTGTAGCTTCTCTTAGTCGTCGTCATTTGTGGGAGATAATGCCATTTTGGCCGATGAGCTGGTTATTTATTCATAACTGGGCATGCATGTCATAGGCTAAAAATAAATAAGTGAGGGGCCGTTTGCACCAGCTGTGGGAAAGTTAGTTGCAACGTATAGGGGCACTAAGTTATAACTTATGCACTATTAAATATTTGCATAATTACGCTAATGAAGTAAATATTTACGGAACCTTCAGGGTTGGAATAAAACACATTGATGGAATTGCATCAGTAAACTCGTGTTACCTGACAGATTTTAGTAATTTAGAGATAAATGAAAATAATGGCATTTACACTATTTTACATTTTAAGAGAACATTATGTGAACAAGTGACTTGTTAGTGGCTCTTCAACATGGACTTGGTCTAAACACCACACCTATGTGTGCATTGTGCATATCAAATAAAATCAATTTTAGTAAATAAATGTCACTTATGCTTTTTCATATCAGTATTTGTAAATGTAAGGAGAAATAAATAATGTCTGAATGTTTACACATGTTGTTTCACGATGAAGTATTATATTTCAATAGAAGCTTATTTTTACTGTTAGTTACATGAGGGGAAATTGAAGTTAAAATAAACTTTAACAGGATAAACTGAGATTCATGCCAAATTTGAAGGCTGCTATTGGTTCATTGAAGGTAAATTCCGTTATTATGTGACTACGCATTACTTTATGGAGAGTTTGTCCTACTAGCTACCTAGTTCTAGTTCTGCCTTAAGAACTAAATGGTGCAACCAAATTAAGTACATATTTAGTTACAAACTAGCTAGTAGTTACTAAGCCCCTAGCATGGACTTTATGTACCAATTTAAGTAAGAACTTACGAACAGCTGGTGCAACTCTACCCATGACAGGCCAGATCCAGTTGAGTAACTGTGGGCATATATCAATGTTGCCTATAGATTTCAGATTTTTTGGGAAAACAGGACTTTCTGGACAGAGTTCCATGTTGAAGTTGTACCCGAAACAACTGTTGCAACCAAAGCTGATAAAATTGTGTGTACGCATACCACCATAATGGATGCCTGAGGGTAATATATGTGGCCTGCTCAGATGTTGATGTACGCCAACTTAATTGGAAATGCCACTTTATAAGTTAATCTTTCAAGTCACTCGGTAATGATGTGACCAACCCTGGGTGGCAAGTCTTACATCTTCTGATGCTATTAGCATAAGGCCACCAACGTGCTTCCAGAGAGCCATGTGGGAATATACCCGCCAGACATTTCAGTATGTCTCAAGACGTACACACCTCCAGAAGAGAAAAGAGGGGAAGTGAGAGGAGCTGCCGGTGAATAGCTGAGGGGGGAAGGAGAGAAGGGAAATGGAAGGAACGAAGGCTGGGTTAATCCCTGTGAAAGGGAGGGCCGGGCCCAGGCAGTGAGGAGACAAGCGCCGGTAAAACCCCCTACTGCTGGGAGACGGCTACATCACTTACATGGGATTTAGCTAATCTTAGCTGGGGGACAGATACTTAGAAAACCTCGGCGAGGAGAGAGGAAAAGGGATGGATCCACCTCACGGGAGCACAATAATGATGTTAGCTTAGGCAGGCAGGAAAAGGAGAGTGGGAAAAGAGGATATATGGACGGTATGGCCTTTCGGATCACCTTTTTCTTCTCCTCGTCCATCGGGCTTGAAGGGAGAGGTGGGGGCTTCTTGTCAGGGTCCTGTTTTTGCCCAGACCTCCTACCTGCCTGTGGGGACAGATTATGGGAGGTGATTTACTCAGGAATTAGCCATAGTCCATTCGTAATAGTCATGAGTGAGCATAAGGTGTTGGCTGGGCAGCGACTGACGGACGGGAGTTAAGGTCTGATGATGATGAGGTTCAGGTGTGCGGGGCTGAGCTAGCTCTTATCATCCTCATGGTGGACCAGAAGAGTGAGGGACATACAGGAGAGGGACAGATTTACCGTAAGCCGATCCCCAGATTTAAGGGTGCTGCCTCTGGCCTATGTTTGTGTATTAAGGTGCCTGTCATGTAGTGACCATTTTCCCTCTCTCACCATGGTCTGTTCTCATCCCAAACAGATAAAAGAAGCTGCAGACATCATTCAGAAATTGCACCTGATTGCTCAGGAGCTGCCGTTTGATAGGTAAGCGACTTGGCCCTGATCTTGGAGGTTTGGGGAACAGTGTACAATGTTGTGCTGTACAAGAGATCATATAAACAGCATTGATTGCACGTTAAAGGCCAAAGCATACTTTGGTTTTTAATGTGTATGCTTAGTGTATGGATAAAACCAAACATATACAGTGGGGCAAAAAAGTATTTAGTCAGCCACCAATTGTGCAAGTTCTCCCACTTAAAAAGATGAGAGAGGCCTGTAATTTTCATCATAGGTATACCTCAACTATGAGAGACAAAATGAGAAAAAAAAATCCAGAAAATCTCATTGTAGGATTTTTAAAGAATTCATTGGTAAATTCCTCGGTAAAATAAGTATTTGGTCACCTACAAACAAGCAAGATTTCTGGCTCTCACAGACCTGTAACTTCTTCTTTAAGAGGCTCCTCTGTCCTCCACTCGTTACCTGTATTAATGGCATCTGTTTGAACTCATATCAGTATAAAAGATACCTGTCCACAACCTCAAAGAGTCACACTCCAAACTCCACCATGGCCAAGACCAAAGAGCTGTCAAAGGACACCACAAACAAAATTGTAGACCTGCACCAGACTGGGAAGACTGAATCTGCAATAGGAAAGCAGCTTGGTGTGAAGAAATCAAATGTGGGAGCAATTATTAGAAAATGGAAGACATACAAGACCACTGATAATCTCCCTCGATCTGGGGCTCCACGCAAGATCTCACCCCGTGGGGTCAAAATGATCACAAGAACTGAGAGCAAAAATCCCAGAACCACACGGGGGGAACTAGTGAATGACCTGCAGAGAGCTGGGACCAAAGTAACAAAGGCTACCATCAGTAACACACTGCGCCGCCAGGGACTCAAATCCTGCAGTGCCAGACGTGTCCCCCTGCTTAAGCCAGTACATGTCCAGGCCCATCTGAAGTTTGCTAGAGAGCATTTGGATGATCCAGAAGAGGATTGGGAGAATGTCATATGATCAGATGAAACCAAAATAGAACTTTTTGGTAAAAACTCAACTTGACCAGAAGAGGATTGGGAGAATGTCATATGGTCAGATGAAACCAAAATAGAACTTTTTGGTAAAAACTCAACTTGACCAGAAGAGGATTGGGAGAATGTCATATGGTCAGATAAAACCAAAATTGAACTTTTTGGTAAAAACTCAACTTGAGGAGAAAGAATGCTGAGTTGCATCCAAAGAACACCATACCTACTGTGAAGCATGGGGGTGGAAACATCATGCTTTGGGGCTGATTTTCTGCAAAGGGACCAGGACGACTGATAAGTGTAAACGAAAGAATGAATGGGGCCATGTATCGTGAGATTTTGAGTGAAAACCTCCTTCCATCAGCAAGGGCATTGAAGATGAAACGTGGCTGGGTCTTTCAGCATGACAATGATCCCAAACACACCACCCGGGCAACGAAGGAGTGGCTTCGTAAGAAGCATTTCAAGGTCCTGGAGTGGCCTAGCCAGTCTCCAGATCTCAACCCCATAGAAAATCTTTGGAGGGAGTTGAAAATCCGTGTTGCCCAGCGACAGCCCCAAAACATTACTGCTCTAGAGGAGATCTGCATGGAGGAATGGGCCAAAATACCAGCAACAGTGTGTGAAAACCTTGTGAAGACTTACAGAAAACGTTTGACCTCTGTCATTGCCAACAAAGGGTATATAACAAAGTATTGAGATGAAATTTTGTTATTGACCAAATACTTATTTTCCACCATAATTTGCAAATAAATTCTTTAAAAATCCTACAATGTGATTTTCTGGATTTTTTTTATCATTTTGTCTCTCATAGTTGAGGTATACCTATGATGAAAATTACAGGCCTCTCTCATCTTTTTAAGTGGGAGAACTTGCACAATTGGTGGCTGACTAAATACTTTTTTCCCCCACTGTAACCTTTCAAAGTATACTCCATTTGATAGCGTGCACGTACACAGGTGCTCAACACATGCAAAGTAGAAAGGTTCATCTTTGTCCATTATCTGTGCTGTTTCTCTCCATTATGATCAAGTATTTGATTAAACTAGAGTTGCAGGTATCTCTTAACCCTCTCACACAAGCACTTGTCAACACTGCCCTCTTTTGTTACTGTGGATTCTGGTACCTGTTGTTTTTCCTTTTTTTTTTTTTTTTTTACCATTTCGACTGTGAAACAATAGACTGTGATGATGCCATCTCTGCAGAACAAATAATTATGGCACAAAAATTATGTTTGCATGTTCAACCTGAGAGACCTAGAAAAATCGTATTTTATAATTTCATATTTTGATGACAAAATTAATGCATGTGCACTGCATGCATGCCCTAGCGTACATGTAAAGGTCAAAGTATACTTTGGGCTTAAAACTGAAGAGTGGAATTCTGCACCACTAGCTCCACTGAATGGAATTGCAAAAATGTTGCAGTCAAACAGGTTTTCAAAAACTTCTCCCATCTGCCTTTGGTCATATTTTAACTTCAGCTTTAAGAAAATGCAACAGGCAAAATTCAAAGCAAGCAAACGTGGTAATGCATTGACCAAGACATGACAAGTGAAAATGTCTTCATTCACATAGTTTGTTTTGACTGTGTCTGAGATTTAAGCAAAGGTTCAAACATGCTTATTGTTTTTAGTGGTCTGAAAAGAGATTTGTATAAAATTCCCTCTGTTCTTCTCTCTTTTCCATGCTTGTTTTCCTTGTTATGTCCCTATTCAGATTTTCTGACGTCAAGGCCAAGATAGCAAGTAAGCAGCTGTAGACTAAACAAGACAGCAATGTTATTTACACATCTGCTAAATATGCAGTGTTAACATAAGACCTGTGTTTATTTGAAAGGTAAATATCATGACCTTGAGCGTCAGCTGATCCAGGAGTTCACAGCAGCTCAGCGAAGGGGAGAGATTGGGCGCATGCGTGAGTTGGCAGCAGTTCTGCTACATTTTAAGGTGTGTTGGGAGATACAGTGAAGAGCCCTCGGGATCATAATACTTTTTATTTTGGACATTTGTTCATTTATAATATTAAATTATTATTTCTTATCTTATTTATTACAGGGTTATGCCCACTGTGTGGATGTCTACATCAAGCAATGCCAAGAGGTACCAGATTGAATCTGAGACTGAGAGTGTTTCTGTTCTATTTACATATCTATCAAGAAGCTAAATGTTTGTCTGTTGTATCACCAATGTCTTTTGGTGTTTGTAGGGAGCGTACATGCGGAATGATGTATTTGAAGACATTGCCATTCTGTGTCAGCGGGTTAATAAACAGGTTGGAGAGGTTTTCTGCAGTCCAGAGACTGTCATGGCTAAACTCATTCAGAGCATCTTTGAGAATAGGATACAGGTTCGTAACACATGTACACATTAACAAATTATATAATTGTGCTTGCTAAGGCTGTTGCTCATGCTTTATATAAGAGACATGAACAAATGAAATTTTGCCTGGTGGGCAATAAAAAAATCTGTAGATCCAGTCAAACTTTTTGGTCCGATCATTATGATAGGCTTTCCTACCTGCCTGTCAACATGTGTATTTGCATACCTCTGCGCATCCTGTTCGCGCAGACCTAATACGTCATCAGTGCGTTCACGTTCGCTGTGCAGACGGAGCGAGAATGGCAGGCAAACAACAACAACAACAACCTGACCTTCCTTCTTTTTTTGGTATTGTAGTACTGTTACTAACTGTACTATAAAGTTTTCTCACCGGTGAATGACACATGATGTATTGTAGTAATGTTGTCTCTGGTCGTCAGGTCTGTGTGCGTTCATGCATTCAGGAGGCATAGCTTTGGACGCCGATTTGCACAGAAAAAGTTAGCATTTTCCAAGATGTCCTACTGCACCTTTAATGGACATAGTTAAAAAGTTTTCTCTTGAAATAATTTTAGAATTTTTGTCATATAGTAAGTTGAAAGATAATTGTTAATTGTTAAAATTAGATTTTTTTTTTTTGGTATTGTTGTTATTGTTATTTTAGTTTATATTGTTTTTTTTTAGTATGTTGAGTTAAGACACAATTGTTAAATTATTGTGGATATTGATTGAGTGATATAATTTATAGATTTTTTTCCCCCATGAATATAGCCATTGCTGCTGATATATATGTGGTGTGCAGTGATGTTCTGAAATAAGGAGGCAAAGATTTTTTTTAGAATCAAATGTAAATTCATGACACAATCACATTACTTACACTATCAGAAAAAGAGGAAAAAAACAAACAAACAATAACAATTATATTATATTTTGTATTTTTACATTAACAATGTAATCAATATTCTATTTATTAAAGCCCAGTATGAATCTCAAGTTACTGTTTTTAAGCATTTTACATTTATTCCAATATAATTATTAAAGGCAGTAACAGTTTAAACTATCTATTTTATTTGGGAACTTTTGTTCAGCTATTCTTTTTAATTGTTAACTTTTAACTATTTTTGATTGATTTTAGATTTTTTTTCGGTTCATTAGTCATCAAAGCTCAGTAAATATTGGTCACAGACACATAGATTTACCTTAAATTTCACCAAGCTGATTACTTTCTTAAAAACTCCCACAGATCATGTTTTCAGGCCATTTCAAGTCTTATATAAGTGGTTATATCTAAGTGTGTGAGTTGTTTACTAATTATTTTTTTAATTAGTCTTCATAATTAATGCCATTATATTGTTCATTCAGACTGATTCATGAATGCGGAACGTACACAAACACAAGAGGCAGGATTTATCGCATGAGCCAGTCACAGCCGATCATAACCAGTCGTATCCAATCATGTCGCGATGGAGGCATTGCCTACTCTCGCGTGATTATTTTCCCCATTCACTCTCCATTACCCCCCACCCACCACATGTTTTAGGGGGTCTGTTAAAACTCAATGGGCTCAGGGGAGGCAAGAGAGACGCCCACTCCCGCTGTAACTTTACCTGCTGGAGTGGACTGTGTTTCTTTATAAAAACGAGTGATTTATACACTTTTTTTTAAATGTCATATTTTGTAATATTTGCATTGTTTTGTTTTAGTGCTAAATAATTTTCTTCTCATCCAATTTTTTTAGGAGGCACTGCCTCCCTTGTCTCCTTCGAGGAAATGCCCCTTTTTTATACATGTACATATATATATATATATATATATAAGAAAACACAATGAAGGACAAAGAAGCACGTTACATGAAATGGAACAAGTGGCAGTTGTGGAGTCTAAATCTGCATTTAGACTCCAAGACTCATGTTATAACTATAAAAGCTATCTTCACTGCACAATAAATGTCTTATTTGCATCATGTTTACACTTCGTTGATTATAATGAAAGCTTGAATGCTTCTGATTGACCATTTTGTTTATGCAGACATGTCTGTGGTTGGCTGCAATGCTCAACACTGCAAAAACATGTTGTAAATTGAAACTTTTGATGGTGCTTACAGAGCGCACACGAAAATACATGTGAAAGTATTTGAAAGCAGCTGCCTATCAACAGGTGCCACATTAATTGACTCATAAACTGACTTATGATTTTAGGCTCATGTCAAAGAAAGACTAGAGGAGACACGCCACTCTGATGTGGAGCAATACCTCAAGAACCTCTATGACCTCTATTCACGGTATCAATCAGAATTTCATTATTATTAATTATTACAATTGTTCATTTTGCTCTCATAAAACCCTGTTTTTGTCTTGTCTGAAATGGTTTAAAGTCTCAAATGTTTGTCAAATTAACTTGCTTTACTGAGCTTTTTTCACCAGCTTTGAACTGTCATAACCCGTTTGTTTCTAGGACAACGGCACTGGCTGCTAAACTCACAGACTTTAACTTGGGCTCAGACAAGCACACTTTTCTATCTAAACTGATAAAAAATATATTCTCCTGTTATCTGGAGAGCTACATAGACATGGAGCGACAATATCTGCAAAACCGCAGTGGCTTGATTCTTCAGCGCTATTATGACTCTAAGAACCACCAAAAACGTCCTGTAGGCACTGGGAGGTGAGGAACTGTTGGTTGGTTGGTTGGTTTTTTCCCCATTCTTTTTCCAGAGTTACTATGAAACCTTAGTGCTGTTTTTTTCAGATACATGTCTTTTATAGATCTCTTACCGTTACTGCCATCTCTTGTCCTCATTTTGACAGTATGCAGGAGCTAAAAGAGAGGATCAGACAACGCACTAACCGGCCTCTGGGATCCAGTATTGACACGCATGGAGAGACTTTCCTCTCACAAGAGGTTGTAGTCAACCTGTTGCAGGAAACCCGACATGCCTTTGAGAGATGCAACAAGGTATATGAATTTTAAGCACTACTTTAGTACAAAAACACCTCTAGTCTTTTGTTTCTGTTGAAAGTTGTTGGCTGATATTAGCAAGATAGATCATTTTTCTGTCTTTGTTGCAGTTGTCAGACCCAGCAGATCTACCAAAAAATGCCTTCTCTATTTTCCTGCTTTTGGTGGAGTACCTGTGTGTGGACCATATAGACTATGCGCTTGAGATTGGGCTGTCAGGTATGGCAAACACAGAACGGTTGATAGTAAAATGTTGCACAGTAATGTAATTACGGGTTTGTTTAAATCAAGGTTATTATCGTAAATTAAACTGAAAATTTAATTTTAAAAAACGTTTTCATTGACATAAATATTAACTGGAAAAAAAGCATTATGAGAATTACTAGTCAAGTCAAGTCTGCTTTATTGTCAATTCTTCCACATGTACAGCACATACACACAGAGAATTGAAATTGCGTTACTCTCAGACCCTTGGTGCATACAGATAACACTAACAGTAGAACATAAATACAGATAGATACAGATTTAAATATAAAATACAACTATACAATTATACAAATAAGGTAAAATGTAAAAAAAAATATAAAGCAGCACAAGGCGCATGGCAGATAGAGTGCAAACCAGTGAAGTGAAGTAAACAACAGTGCAGATATAATGACTCCATACTACCATTATGGAGAAAGGCCAAACACAGATGCAAAGCGGAACACAAGAAAAAAAGGGAAGATCTGAGACATTTTTAAAAGGTTGAACTTCTTGTAACTTAACATGACTTTCTAAAAATGGTAAAAAAAAAAAAAAAAAGGTTAAAGGGGTCATAGGATGCTACATGCACTTTTACAAGTTGTTTGAACTGAAATGTGTGTTGGCAGTGTGTGTACACAACCCCCCTATAATGATAAAAATCCACCCAGTGGTTTTTTGTTAATCTACTAAAATCTTTACCCCTTTCTCAAATCGAGCCGATCTCAGATCCCCTCCCACGATAGTTTGATTGGCAGTAGTGTTTCAGCACAGATTGGACTGGTGTCTTACCTCAGACCCGCCCTGAGTGAGCTGTCATCAGTCTGCCATTGTTTCACCGCCGTAGCAGATGTAGACAAGAATGACTCCTAAGCGATTGAGGTGTTCTGTTGTTGGATGTAAAAAATTAACATAGCAGTCGTCATTTACTCCCGACATCTGAACCGCTGAAGACGCAGTGGATTACATTGTTTCTGAAGGGAATGCGCCCCCGATCTACATAAATGTGTCTATGTTTGCGCGAATCATTCATGATCCAGCCTCATCTACAGAAGAAGTGAGTATAATGTTTTGTAATGAATCTTTGCAAATCGCCTTTCCTAATAATGTGCTAATTAGCAAGATTCATGATGAATGCGGCTAAAGTCAACGGTCTCTCTGAGAGCAGCTCGGAAGAGAGGGGCGGGGGCAGCAGAGCTCATTAACATTTAAAGGAAAATGCTACAAAAACGGCTTGATCTGAAAAGAGCTGTTTTTGACAGGGTAAAAAAGGTGTTTTTTACACTACCATTGAGAAATTTTAAACAAACTATGTTACAGACTTCTCATTAAGACCCTAAAGAATCATATCAACTTGTGGAAAATGGGCATCCTGTGACCCCTTTAATAAATAAATAAAATAAGCGTCCATCAAGAACAGGGGTATCAAACTCAATTCCTGGAGGGCCGGAGCCCTGCAGAGTTTAGATTCAACCCTAATTAAACACACCTGATCCAACTAATCAAATCCTTCAGGCTTATTTGAAAACTACATGAAATGTGTGTTGGAGTAGGGTTGGAACAAAACTCTGCAAGGCTCCGGCCCTCCAGGCATTGAGTTTGACACCCCTGATCAAGAGAGAACCTAAATATCAGGGAATTTTCAGATTAAAATATTAAAATCATTGAAATTGTCATTGTCATTGAAATTGTCAATGTCATTTTTTTCTAGTTTTGCTCTGTTCTGACATATTTAATCAGATAGATACTGCTCTTGTATAGAGTTAAACTTGCTAAGATAAAAGACAATGATGTGTGAACCAGACCAGTTCACAAGATTGTCTGAATTATTTATTATTGAATCAGTCTGAAAATTAATTAAAATAAGTTTGAAAAACTATTAAAGGGGTCATATGATGCTTTTTTAAAGATCATTATTTTTTGTATTTGGTGTAACCGAATATGTTGACTTGCTTTAATGTTTAAAAAACACATTATTTTTCAAATACTGTACATTATTGTAGGTCCTCTATGCCCCGCCTCTCTCAAACCAAATAATCTCCATGACCCCATGAGAAATCATAGAAATTTGTTAGTGCAGTGGGAACTGTTATTTACAAATTGGGGGAATCCAGATACTGTATACAGTCCATTACACAAAAAGCATGTTTTCCCGTCAATATAAAAACTAAATTAAAAACAATAATGTACTGAAAAACATAAAAAATGTAAAACTATTACAACCTTGGTTTAAATGGAATTGAAGTCAAATTGACACAATGATCTATTTTTTTTTTCCTGAAAAAGACAGGAGCTTTTAAGTGAAACATAATGAAATACAAATGATACCCATTAGATGTTTCATTAATTTGCGTGTTTTATGATTCTTGTAATCCTACAAAGTGGATTTCTTGTAGTCATTCAAATTCTTGTAGTCCTGCAGAATTTTACAGAGTTGTGCAGTTCAGTTTAGTCCCTGTCAGCTAGTCATGGGTCACATGGTTTATGTTCAGTTTGTTCTTTACATGATGACCACAGGAAAAAGATTAATTTATCCACAAGTGTATCCCAGTGTAGCTGTGTGCCATTAGGTTTAAATAGTAAGTTGTTATTATTATGTGTAAGTGAAACTGTAGTGCTTTGCATTCACAAAAATCAAGTCAAGAGAGTTAATTTAAAGTTTCTTACTCCAACATTGTGATGCTGATGTGGTAAATATGATAATTCTTACATGACTTGAAGGCAGCATTAGCTCCACTGCTAATCAGACACATTTGCACCAAATCACATGAATGCATCTGAAGTGGACTTTAGACGACAATACTCTTTTATTTGTATTTTGACTTGCACAGCCATCCCATCTCCAGATGCCAAAAATGCCAACCTCTACTTTTTGGATGTGGTTCAGCAGGCCAACACAATCTTTCACCTCTTTGATAAGCAGTTTAATGATCATCTTATGCCTCTTATTAGGTGAGTTTGACCGACTTTGTTTTACTAGCTTTTGTCTCTGCGACCGCTGACTGGTGTCTTTACCGTGACATTGTTTGAACTCTAACCCCTGTAGCTCCTCTCCTAAGTTGACGGAGTGCCTGCACAAGAAGAAAGAGGTGATCGAACAGATGGAGGTGAAGCTGGACACCGGGATTGATCGGTTGGTTCAAAACTCTCAGAAATCTCTGTTTAATGGAGCTTCATTCTCAATCAAAGCATATCTTTGTCTTCATCGTTGCCATTAAATGCAATTTCTGTGACCTGTTTCCTTGTTTTTAGGACACTAAATTGCATGATAGGCCAGATGAAGCACATCCTGGTGACTGAACAGAAGAAAACAGACTTCAAGCCAGAAGATGAGAACAATGTCATGATACAGTACACTACAGTAAGATCATAAAATCATGTAATTGTCTTGTGAAGCTTATATCAGTGCAGTGAAAAGATTCTGTGAATAACAGCCTGAGAAATATTAAGACTCTGTTAACGCACCGTTAACTCTGTAGAATAATTTTTAGTATTAGTAGCCACATTCTGCTTGATTTTGTTGTGTGTAATATGTCATCTGTCCTGTGCTCTTTCTTCAAGGCATGCTCAAAGGTGTGTGCCTATGTGAGCAAGCAGGTGGAGCGTGTGCGGCGGTCCATGGATGGTAAGAATGTGGACACAGTCTTGACTGAGCTGGGAGTGCGGTTCCATAGGCTGATCCACGAGCACCTGCAGCAGTTCAGCTACAGCTCCATGGGTGGTATGCTAGCCATCTGTGATGTGGCAGAATACCGCCGCTCTGCCAAAGATTTCAGGGTAAGGAGAGGTCAAAGGTCTTGTTTTTGCCACCTCATGGCATTATGTATATTTTATTCAGCAATTACTCACTCTCATCTTGTTCCAAACCCATAAGACTTTCATTCATCTTTGAAACACAAATGAAAATATTTTTAACGAAACAGAGATTTCTTTCCCTCCGTTAAATTTCCTCAAAACTTAACCGCTTCAAAAGGTGCATAAAGACATTGTAAAAGTCATCAATTTGAATGGATGGATTTAAATTATTTTGAAGAGACAAGCTTACTTGAATGTGAATATTTAATTTAGACTTTTATTCACATAAAAGCATTGATCAGTGCACATACATAGAGCTCATCAAATATAGTAAAAGCCAAACCGTAAGTGCTTGACATGCACCTGGCTCATTGGCTCTAATGGAACCTCAATCATGCTTGCGTAACATGCAAGAAGAGACATCTTTGGCTTTGTATTATAACCAGATCCATGCAAAGCTGGGAAGGTTTTTCACGTCTTCTGCATGGATTATGAGAGAAAATCTTAATTTAAATTAATTCATATATAGAAAAATGAGATAAAATGCCCTGAATGCTACATTTTATTGATTAGGAATGCAGTATACTTTTTCTATAGCGGATTTCATGTGTGGTGATGCCTTAATTCACTTCTTTTAGTATTTACCGTTTTATTTTTTGAGAGATTTCTTTCCCTCCGTTAAATTTCCTCAAAACTTTACCGCTTCAAAAGGTGCATAAAGACATTGTAAAAGTCATCAATTTGAATGGATGGATTCAAATTATTTTGAAGAGACAAGCTTACTTGAATGTGAATATTTAATTTAGACTTTTATTCACATAAAAGCATTGATCAGTGCACATACATAGAGCTCATCAAATATAGTAAAAGCCAAACCGTAAGTGCTTGACATGCACCTGGCTCATTGGCTCTAATGGAACCTCAATCATGCTTGCGTAACATGCAAGAAGAGACATCTTTGGCTTTGTATTATAACCAGATCCATGCAAAGCTGGGAAGGTTTTTCACGTCTTCTGCATGGATTATGAGAGAAAATCTTAATTTAAATTAATTCATATATAGAAAAATGAGATAAAATGCCCTGAATGCTACATTTTATTGATTAGGAATGCAGTATACTTTTTCTATAGCGGATTTCATGTGTGGTGATGCCTTAATTCACTTCTTTTAGTATTTACCGTTTTATTTTTCTTTATAAAAAATATACTAGTCTGCAAAATGAATAAAGGGGTTGTAATGTCAACTATTTATATGGTTATTTGCCAAAAAATATGCATTAATTATTATAAAATTAATTATTTTAAACAGTTTTCACCTCTTAATATTTTTGTGGATAACAGTGTTGCACAATGATTCAATAGGTTTAGATTTAAAACAGAAAGAAATTAAAGAAATTATTAGTTTTAATAGCAAGGATTCTTTAAATGAATCAAACGTGGCAGTAAAGAGATTTCATAATGTTAGAAAATATTTATTTTTCAAATAATTGTTGTTCTTTTGAGAACTTTCTATTCATCCAATAATCTGAAAAAGCTGCCTTTTTTATTCCCAATAAAGAGAGAAATTGAATACATTCCTCACCACAACCAACCAGCAATTATTTAAAAAATGGTTCACAACAGTGACATAATTAAAGCTAAACTTCTTGCTTCAATAGATGACATAAACTGTACCTATGCCTCTGCAGGAAAGTTATCATTCGCGTGTGTGGGGTTATTGAACAGCATTGTGAATTAAAGTATTTTAATTGAGAAATGGATCAATTCAACAATTTATGCTTCTTCGAATATATTAGATATGCACTAAACAGCTGCATCCACATCCTCCACAGGTTCCTCTCGTGCTCCAGCTCTTTGACACGCTTCATGCTCTGTGTAACCTCCTGGTTGTTGCCCCGGACAACCTCAAACAGGTGTGCTCTGGAGAGCAGCTGACCAACCTTGACAGGAACCTCCTCCATGCTTTCGTCCAACTGAGAGTAGATTATCGCTCAGCCCGACTGGGACGGCATTTCAGCTAATGACTGGCAGGGCTGCTCAATTACCGCACGGCCTACAGAACTGCCGTCCATTCAGAGCTGCGACAAACACAAGTGGCCAATCTTGAGTGGCTTTTGAACCGTCTTTGTCTGTGATTCAGTGTGGAAATTAAACTTTTGTGTTTAACGAACAAAAGGACAGCTGTTTCAAAGCTCAACACTTCCCAGGTTGCTCAGTTTTAAGTTGTGCGTTTTGTTCTGTATGCAGGTTTTAATGTGAGCGTAGTGTTTGGCTCATATTTTGTTTATGATATAATTTTAAAAGCATATATAATGAAGGTAGAGGGCTGTTTTGTACGTCCCCCCCGTGTCTTCGGCTTCTAATGGAGAGAGGATGATCATCTCAGTTAGATGAACTGAGGTGGGCCACTCGAATGATTCTGCCACTGGACTTGGGTGGTCAAGAGACTCATTTTTATTTGCTTTTATTTTGATTGTGCCAAATCCATCCTCTGTGGCTCTACTGGGAAGAAAGAAAGGCACGCTGCTCTGGATCAACGAGTTGGTCCAGCTCATTTCACTCAGGCTCTTGTGCACACATAGGGCTTCAAAGAGAAGACAATTACTGTTTTGAGCTGAACAATGCAGGTGTTATACAAATGTAGCCATGCTTTGAAAGGTAATTTTGTTCTAAAATAATTTCATACTCGTAAAATACCATCTTCAATGGTTTTAAACATGAGTGCATTAATTTTAAGATTCATTTAGAGATGTTTGAGGCTGAATTCTGTCCAAAAATAACAATATGCTGCCCTGCAACCTGCAAAGCTGACCTTTCCTATGCTCAAATTTAACTTCATACATGAACAACAGTTATTTTGAACTTCATTATATAAATAATCAAGTAACATATGGGTGAATTTCAAATAATTTCACCACTTTGGTTTGAGCAGATGTTGAATATATATAGTTCTGAGAATATTGTTTTAATTGGTAATCCGATAAATGTTTACATAAATCGTTTAAGTCTATTTTTCAATTTTGAATAAAAGCACGAGTTTAAAAATGACTAATCACATTCAGAGATTTCATATGAATATCGTTATTCGCTTTCCAATCTATTCACCCATTGTTTTAAGTGGAAAAATGTGGAAGTCTTATTAACAAAGTACATGAAGGAGAATATATATAATATGTATATGCGTATGTTCTTCTTGGAACAGACTTGATAAGTCTTTGAAAAAAATAGACCGTTCTCAAGGACTCATCGTTTATTCTTAACCATGAAGGTTTAGGGTAATGTCTTCTTCCCAAAGGAGTAAAATTATTCCCGCGACTTAAAAGACAAAATGGGAGAAAACTGCTTAGCTTAACCGCCCAGCAGTGTCTAAGATGTGTGCGGTCGTCACGGCCAGGAAAGGCAGAGAGAGATAGAAACGCTTCAGAGCTGAACTGAGCTTCTGTTTTCACCACAGTGTGCCGTTTCTACGATGGCAAACAGGCAAAGTTAAACAGCACTATTAATTAGGCTAATATGAATATGATCACTGCCAGGAAAATTCAATTCTCTCTGCCCTAATCACAACTGGATAGCTTGTAAAAATTATTTTGTTAGGCCCTGGTGCAAACAGCGCGGCCTTTTCCAAACATTTGAGAACTATTTGTTTTGCGTGGCGATTAGCGTTTGCTGGTAGCGAGCGCGGGAAGCGATAACCGTTGAGAGGGAACGGCTGACTCAGGGTGAGTGTGAACGCGGGCCGCTGCTGTTGTTTACTGAGGCCTGTGTGTTTGAGCAGGTGGTGAGGATTAGCGGTGCTGTCAACACTGAACGCTGGATGAAGCTCTGCTCACCCTTTCCTCAGTCTGCTCACTAGAGCTCAACATTTGAGCATTTCACTCTCACACACATATCTGAAGAGGTAAGGTTTGTTTGGGGGAAGGAAACTGTTCACAGAAGTTTCCTCATGAGGACTGCTGATCTTTCTCCAGTTGTGGATCAGTAACGTTAGGCTATCCAAAAGTTGTTAGACGTCCAAGTCTACTTTCCCCCCACATTTTGTTACAATAGTTAATTTAGCAAACTTTGCAGGAAAGTTCTCCGTTAGTTAAATGTTATAGTGTACAAATTGTTTGTTTTTTAAAAGTGTCCAAAAACAATGGTTTGGTATTGGTTGAATGTCACCTACGATATTTTCACAGAAATTGACTTTCAAAAATAAAACTACCCTGAGAAATATTGACTGGAAGAAATAGCCTCAATTTTTGTACACACTCTAGTGTGCCTATGAATTAGCTGTGCTTAATTCTAGTAGGCATTTTATGTACATTACAGTTTCAGAAAACTTGCATTAAACACAAAGGGGCCAAACTTTCTTATGAAATATATTAGCATTTGCTTATTTAGGCTATTAAATATTATGCATAAACATGAGCAACAATAGTTATACATAACATCTAATTAGCATATTGCTGATTATTGCTGTTTTTAGCAATAAATACAAATTAAAAATAATAATGAAATTAGATTTTTGAAGGGCAAATTATAGTGTCTGGTAAAACACGCACTGAGTCCTGACTGTTCACTGCAGAGGACATTGTATCACATTCAGTCTTGCAAACTAAAATTATACTCTAATATGATGAAAGGGTTATTTACCAGAAACGATATAATTCTAAAATATAAATGCTAGGTACAAAATAACATATACCTACCACTCTTTTTCCCCCATACAACAGATTTTTTTTTTTTAGTATATAAACATAGTTGTTAAAAATATTGTTTCAGTCAAACCCCCAACAGTGGCATATATGGCCTCAGAGAAATTCATGAATGTCATATACAGAGAACAGAAAGAAAAGAAAATCTTAAGGTTTTGCATATGTGTTTTGTTTTATATCATATTTGATGGCCTGTATAATATGATATAGTGATAATATGTTTTTGCCCAAGTGGAGCAAAAAAATTGCATATATATTAATTAGATGGACAAATGATATTTATATACATTTTATGAAATGCAATTTATATATATATATTATAAAATTCTGATAGCTTGTAATGTGTTCTTTACAGTAGCAGACTGCTTTCATAAAATGAATATAAATATCAGTTGTCCATCTATATCTCTCAATAATATGTCTTAATAATATATTTAAATGCTCGGTTTTAAGATTAAAGCTCTGTAGTTTTTTTTTGTGGAGCACAAAACAGAATGCAATACAATGATGATTGAGAGAGAAAGTGTGTAATATATATTAGATACTCACATTTTAACATGATAAAAAAAAAAATTATGTTTGGATAATCAAGTAAACCTAAACTGCTTCAGTCCTGTTAGTGGACTTGAGTTTACTTTATAAAAATCATTAAAACTTTCACAGGAAAAAAATAAAAAACACTGTACCTGAAGGTGGACATTTTTAGGATGATACTAAAATTGATTTTAATTGCTAAAAGGTATGAATAATCAAACAAGACATTTAGTAGATTTTGTAAAAAGTTTTGATCATGTTGATATTTTAGAGGCCTTAGAAACCTATGTATCAAATATGATACATCATTGTTTAAGGCTTTGTATTAACCAGATATACACCTCACATCCTCATGTTGTTGTTTCTCAGAGTTAACGTTTCACTTCAGGTTTCTGGGCCCCAAACTGAAGAATAAAAGATCAAACCCATCTTGATGTTCCTTGGTCATATTCTTACAACTTCACTGTAGCTTGTGGTTACAAGAGCCTACCCACACACTTAATTAGTTATTAAATAGTAAATCCAGTATTGTTCGCAGCGTTATTAGAGCTCCCACAACCGTTCCTTTGGTCCACGCTGCCTCCAGTGCCCTCCAGTGTTATGGCAGCCCACAAATCCCAGCTTGAGCGCATCACTCTCTCGAATCGCCCTCTCTCTGCCTCCTGGAGCAGTGACAATACAGCATTACAGCACTCAGTCCATGTCAACAGCAGCTTTGCTTAATGCCAGCTCAAAGCTTTTAAGCTAAATCTTCACCTAATGATGCTGAACGATTAGCCCTTTGCTCTTATGGCTGTCGATAGACTCGTATCAATTAGTGATTGTTTGTTTGTTTGTTAGTGTACTGAAGTAAAGCTCTTGTGCATTACAGTATTTGAGTTTCAGGTGCACTGTACAGTATAGGGGTTGAATGACTTCTGATTTTTTTAAAGTCGACTTTTATGTGATAAAAGTCGAGTCGAAGTCGACTAGTTGCTGATGACGTCATTAATGAACACATAAGTCTGGAGCTGTGACAAACACCTTGTGCACAGCTATGGCATATGACACAGTGCTGCCCACATGGCTATTGCTCATATAGCAGCACATTTTTATCAGTTATTTTGTCTTTGGGTCGTTATATTTCTCACAGATTTCTGCTCGTTCTAGATACAGATAAAGTAGCACAGTAAAGATTACATTAATATGAATGCATTAGTGAGAGCGATTGCGTGTCTGAATTAATTCTGCCGGGCAGCGTCTCTCTACTAGTAGTGAAGCTGTGGGGTTTAGTTATTAAAGGGGTCATATGATGCTGCTAAAAAGAACATTATTTTGTGTATTTGGTGTAATGAGATGTGTTTATGCGGTTTAAAGTAAAAAAAAAAAACATTATTTTCCACATACTGTACATTATTGTTTCTCCTCTATGCCCCGCCTTTCTGAAACTCGTCGATTTTTACAAAGTTCATCAGTCTGAAAAAGCGAGGTGTGCTGTGATTGGCCAGCTATCCAATGCGTTGTGATTGGCCGAATACCTCAAGCGTGAGATGGAAATGTTACGCCTTGAGAAATCACAGAACAGTGTTAACAATACATTTCCGCACTGAATGATTCTGTGTGCGCGTGATGTGTGCGTGATGTACGAGCTACTGTCTGTACTGTCTGTGCGTTACAGTGCAGCAGCGCATTAGATTAAAACGGCGATTAATTTACCTGTACAATAAGCTGTTTAAAATGTGCATTCTCCTGTTCAATTTCGAGCATCCAGTAATATAATCACACATGTCTTGTGGAGCGCTTTCAGAGTATGCATTTATTTGTCATTTTAACTGTTTGGAAACGGAGCATAAATGTGGAAGACCTTCAAAGATGTATTATCTTGTTGTGCCCTCTATAGGACCAGCGACTAGTCGACTTCAAGCTTAAAGCGTCATGGCAGAGCATTGAAGTCGATTACTCCTACTGTACAGTACATTTACTTCTCCTTATTTAAAAATAAACACTTGCTTTGGAATTTAAAGAAAGATTAGGGTGCCAAATTCTTGCCATTAGGAAATGTAATATTAAATATGAATTTAATTGAATATTTAATATAAATTTTCTTTCTAATTTTGTGAGCTCAGATTGGATTGCAGTAGAGTTTTGGTTTTGTTGCATTTTTTCTGCATTCTTTGTCTTTTTGTGTTTATGAGTGTTTTTTATGTGTGTGTGCAAATGTAATACAGTGACAGCCCTGTCTCCTGTTGTGAAGCAGATGTTGCCCTCTGTTTTTACCCACCTCTGCACCCTTTATCCCATGCCAAGTCCTAAGAAGCATTGGTGCCATGCTAAGTGAGGGACACAATGGATATGTAAAAATAGCAGAATACAGGTATGAATCTTGCGCAGGGTTGGTGATTTGGATTTATTTCTTATGTTATTTTATTTTACCTGTGCTGCCAGTTTTTGTCTTCATGCATTCAAAACTCTATTTAAAACTTAAAGACATAGTAATGCTGATAGCATTTTTATTTAATTTTTAATTCTTATTTAAATTTTTTATGACATATTGTGAAAGTTCAACAGTATCATACACACAGTTTTGTTTACATAAGAGGTTCAACAAATTATACAGTGCCTTGTGAAAGTATTCATACCCCTTCATTTTTGTTGCTGCCTTATGATAAACTTCTTTAAATTACTTTTTTCCACATCAATCTACACTCCATACACCATACTGACAAAGCAAAAACAGAATTGTCACAACTTTGTAAATTTATTAAAAATAAAAAACTGAAATAAATACATTGCATAAGTATTCATACCCATAACTAATTTTTTAGCTGAAGCACCTTAACAGCCTTAAGTCTTTTTTTTGTTTTTGTTTGATGTGACAAGCTTTGCTCATCAGCATTTTGCAATTATTTGACATTGTTCACCTCACCAGCTATGTCAGGTTGGATGGGGGCAGATGCACATTTTCAGGTTTCTCCAGAAATATTTGATTGGGTTCAATCCCAGGCTGTAGCTGGGCCACTCAAGGACATTCACAGAGTTATCTATAAGCCACCCTTGCTGTGTGCTTAGGGTCATTGTCCTGTTGGAACGTGAACCTTCTGCCCAGTCTGAGGTTCGGAATGCTCTGGACTGGGTTTTCATTAAGGCCATCTCTATATTTTGCTGCACTGAGCATTTCTTCTATTCTAACGAGTCCCTCAGTCCCTGCTGCTGAAAAACAGCCCCACAGCATGAGGCTGCTACCAGCACACTTTACTTCTCAACTAGAATGACCATCAGCTTCTTGGTCACCACTCTAACCAAAGCCCTTCTCCATCAATTGCTCAGTTTGGCCAGGAGGCCAGCTCGAGGAAGAGTCCTGGTTGTTTCAAACTTCTTCCATTAAGGATAACTTAAGAGACTACATGCTTCTGTGAACCTTCAATGAAGCAGATTTTTTTCTGAACTCTTCCCCAGATGTGTGGCTTGGCGCAAACCTGTTTCTGAGCTCTACAGGCAGTTCTTTTGACCTCAGGGCTTGGTTTTTGCTCTGATATGCATTATCAGCTGTTAGACCTTTAATTCAGATGTGTGTGCCTTTCCAAATCATACCCATTCAACTGAATTTGCCACAGGTTAACTTCACTTGAAGTGTAGTAATATCTACATGCAAAATGAACTGTCCCTGAATACTGAATACTTATGCAATGGAATCATTTTAGTTTTTTATTGTTAATAAATTTGCAAAGATGTTAAAAACCTGTTTTTTTTGCTTGACAATTATGGTGTATGGAGTGTAGATTGTTGTAGAAAAAAGCTAATTTAAAGCAGTTTAACATAAGGCAGCAACAAAACAAAATGTGAAAAAAATGAAGGGGTAAGAATACATCCACAAGGCACTGTATATATAAGTGTCATTAAATTACCATATAATTTATATATATATATATATATATCATTTTTTTATTATATGTTTTTTTTAAATAAACTAACCTATTCCTTAAGAAATTACTGCATTACTATATAAAAATCCTCTATTCATTTATATATTAGTATTATGCAAAATCATGACCATATATATAATTTAAGAATTGTTATACATTGAGAGTATATATTTATTATATAATACAATATATAATATACAATATATAATGTATTTTTGTACAATCAGTAATATACATTTTTTCCCATCATTTAATATTGCCTGAAATGACTTTAAAATGATCAATCCACATCTAATGCCAAAAACAAACCCACTTCATTTTTCATTTCCCGCATAATGTGTTTCTTTGATCTTAAAATAAAACAATACATGAAATATTTTAAGGTTCTTGGCGCTGAGCAGGAAACCACTGAGCCAAACCCTACCTGAAAAACCGAAACCCAAATGCTGCTCTGAAACAACTGGAGCCGTTCGACTGCAGTAAACCTGATGGAAAGGCAGAGGGCAGTAGTGCACTAAAGCAGCCCCCCAACAAGCCCTCTCTCCCACACTCCCTCTTTCACAATGGAAGTGCACCCGGGGGGGGCGGGGGGGAGTGTTGCTTTTTTAGGTCTATAAACCCGTATCCCTTAATCCCTCGCCATGATTGACAATCATGATTTAGGGTATATGGTATCCCATTCTAATCCAGCAGCACTGCTTTCATTTGCATACTTGCCGTGCGTGGCCTCATTTTCGGGGGAGGCATACTGCCTGCTGCCTTTGTAAGAGATGCAGAGAGAGAGGGAGAGAGAGAGAACAAAAAGGGAAATAAGAGATAGAAAGAGAGCTGAGAGGAGAGAGAATTTAGAAAAGAGAGTTGGCTGGCATTGAGGAGAGAGAAAGAAAGAGCAAGGGAGAGAATGATGAAAATTAGATTAGAGAGAGAGAGAGAGAGATTAGAAATTGGGAATGTTTGTGTATGTCTGCCAGGAGTGAGGATAACCGTGTGTGTGTGTGTGTGTGTGTGTGTACCAAAGTCAGTCCTTGCCATCTAGCCACTTCAGTATCTCTCAATTGCCCTCCAGCTCTAAAGATGCATCCCAAGGCACAGACGAGAGAGAGACAAGGAGAAAGGCTAAATTAGCATTAACTTAATTAATGAGGCATTTGTGATAACAATGTAGAAAGTCATATGACACCTGCAAATAAAACTGACAGAAGAATTATGATTTAAAACAAAATTGTAACGTTTGGAAATTACTTTATAGCATGAAAGCAGAAAGCATGCAAAATAAGTCTGAAAACAACATTGAATGCACAATATAAAAAAAGAAAAATGAAATCATAACAGCAGAACTAATAGTATCTGACCTTCATTTTCTATGTATATATTTTCAACTGCCTTCCTCAATGCATCGCAAAAATGTCATATGCCATGTCTTGTTTTCATACATTGAAAACTTTTGTAATTTTGTATGATATCATTATGTGTGAAGGGAAAGTCAAACATTTACAGTTCAAACATTCAAACAGAAGGTCAAACATTTACAGTCCAAACATTCAAACAAAAGGTCAATCATTCAAACAGAACGTTTTGTTGTGACAGATTTATCAATTTAGGTCCACTGCAGTTTGAATAATAATATAGATTTATATTTTAAAACATCAAATAATCAGTTATTCAAAGATATCAGTCAAATGCCTTTGTGGCCAAGAAAAGATCAGAAAAATATGAAAAACGATTAAATAAGTAATATAATATAATCTACAATAATAATAAGTTATTATAATATTTTAAATATACATATATAATTGTGTTTTTGTTTGTAGATGTATAATGACATTTGGTCAAACAACAATGAAATTAAAACCAATATAATGCAGTAATCATTAAGTAATAATAGCCAATATAAATAATAATTAGAATATATTATAAAATAATAAAGATATTGTTATAATTAATATTGTATTTTTATTTATTTATTTATTGAGCATGATCTGTGGTCAAATATAACCAAATATAATGTAAGTGTAGTATATGTAGCATATGATATGAATGAATAATTATATTGTTAAATAATACAAAATTACATAATCATTATAATTAATATTGCATATATATTTATGTATTTATTACTTATTTATCTTTGGTGAAACAGCAATTTTAATTAAAACCAAATATAGTAAAAAAAAAAGTTTAATAGTATTATTAAATAGTAATACACATAATTATTATAATTAACATCGCTTGCTTATTTATATATGTATTTATTTATTAATTTAGGATAATATTTGGTCAAAGAGTATTTAAACCGGGCTGTTTAACACACCTCAAATGGTGTCTCGACCAATTGTAGCTCGGGGTGTTGCAATGTTTCTCCTTCCCATTCATAAATGAACTGTTATCTCATCATTCACATGGTTTTGGTTTTCCCGCTCTTGCAGAATATGATTTTGGACATGATTTCACCCCAGCCTCCAGCTGCCGTCCCCTGATGATGTGACCTCGATGAGCTGGGGCATTGTCGTCCATGAAGATGAAATCAGGCCTGTGTTGCTCATGCAGCGGCACAATGACTGGATTAATGATCTTATTCAGGTAGTATTGGCTTGTCACAGGACCACTCACAAGATGGAGGGCAGTTCTGTATTGACTAGACACACCTGCCCAGACTGTAACATCAGGCTCGTCTGGTGACAACAGTGGCTGATGCATAGCGTTCTCCTTGACATCTCCAACAGCGTTGGTGGCCATTATTTCTGCTCAATGTGAATCAACTTTCATCAGAGAACAGCACTGAGGCCCACTGGTTCCTCGTCCAGCGCAAATGCTCCCTGGCCCATGCAAGACGATGGCGCCTGTGCCTGGTGGTGTGGTCAGGTACCCTTGCAGGTCATCTAGCACGCAGACCATGCTGATGTAAGCGGTTTTGAATGGTCTGACGTGACGCTTGGGTGCCTTTCACCTACCTTAAACGTGCCTGGAGTTGAGTGACATTCATCATCCGGTTCCACAGGGCACTGTTCACAATGAAGCGGTCATCATCAGCATGGGATGTGGCCAAAGGACGTACACTTCTATGCCTTTCTGTTTTTCTGTTGCAACCTGCTGATGACACTCTGTGACACTCTGAGCTCAGTGGCAACTTCCTTCTGAGAACATCCCATTTGAAGCCTCGCAATGGCCAAGTACTGTTGATCAATTGTTAGGTGTCATCTTGGTCTCATGATGTCAAAATGTGAAGAGCATGATGAAGAGGACTGTTTAAATACAAATTGTCAGTGAACCAGAACATTTAGTGGTCGATTCATGGATCAGACACTTGTGATTTTTGCGGTTAATCACCTTGTTAGAGAACAGCTTGTTATGCAATAAGTACTGAAACATTGAACAGTTGGACATGTGCATTCAAAAGTTTAGAGAAAGTCAAATTAAGTTCACCTGTAAAGGTTATAATGCATTTTAGGTGCATTCTGAAACTTCACCTGAAAGTCGAATATCCCTAACTTTTTTGTGAGTAGTGTATATTTGTATTATGTAACATACATTGCCTTAATCAAAAATTTTCATTAACTTCAGCATTGCGTGATACTAATTCAATGTGATTTCCTAATTTTGACAGATGTATTCCAGTGAATTATTAATGGGATATATCATAAATTAAATCGGGAGAACAGACCACAAATGTGCAGTTTATGTTGTCCTTTTTCATACTATTACAGCGGAATGCAAAGGGAAAAAAGAAAACAATCTTGAGGAAAAGAATGCAGCGACTGAAAAGAGCTCTTGCCATAGATATTCTTGTTATAACATTTCACATTAAAATACCAAGCGTTACGTAATTCTCATGATGTCTGAAAATAAAACGAAGGAATATTGACAGCTCATTCAGTCAAACAGATGGATAAGCTTTTAGGGCAACCTTATGATTTGAAATGATTACTTTCAATCTTTTTGAACGGAAGTTCCCCAAATCGTAAGTGCCACCCATAATTCAAAACGTAGTATAGGCTCGTCAGGAAAAAGATGGATATATTAAAATTTGTTGAAACTGGCTTTAACCAGTGCTTAGCGTGTTTGGTTAACTTTAAACAGGTGTTTGCTTGGGCGTTTTTTAGGTGGATGCTGAATGATTGCTTGCTTGCCCACCACTAGTTTCTGCTATATTCTGGTCTCTCAATAGCAGTCAGATCAATAGTCTAATTTAATATTTCAGTTTTTCAAGGCACACAATTTAAGATACATTTCACCACAAACAGTATGGGATGAGTTATGTACTAAACTATAATAATGCCTTCAAGTGCATCTACGTTACTACAACACCATGTTATTATGACGTCACAGATTCAAATCAGGAAAATAACACTGAAGTAGCCTGAATTCAAAATGATAAAAAAAGTATTCATTATGGTATCTAACAAAAATGGTAACAAAATTTACTTTTCATAATGCAAATTGTGAAAAGTAAGAGATTAGTTGTACACTATATATGTATAAGCTGTTCTGTATATCGTGCCAGTACAGCAGGTAAAAATGTAAATGAAATTATATTTCAAATCAACACCTTTTATGACATCACTCGTGTGTCATCTAGAATTCTGTTCAGCTTCCTACTTGTAAATACAACTTGTGATATTTCTGGAAGGGCACATAATACTTAGGATTATTATGTTTCACCAAAAAGTATGAGAAATAGTAACACTGAAGCTTCTTGGTTTTGATAATACAGTACAGCCATCTGAGGATAGAGCACAAGAGGAGGTCCAAGAAGGTTTTGACATCAGGTTCAGAATAGCAGTCCTGGTTGAGTTCAGGATCAGTTGGCAGTGCTCAGGTCTCTCCCTCCAGCTTCAGATGAGAGGCGAATAAGTACAGACAGATCTGATGTCAGTAAATATTAGCCTTATGCCTGCCGCTATGTTTGTATGTATATAGGTTTCCTTGACAAGCTGATTGCATATTCAGAGGCAGATGTTTCTGGAGTTGTTGCGCAGGAGAGTGAGGAAGAGTGGTAGAGAGGAGGGGAGGGGGCTTCTGTCAGAGGAGAAGGTAATTGGCCCCCAGGCGATGGCGGGTACAAAGAGAGCGTGCGAGAGAGGCAATAGCTCTCGTCCTCCGCTCCCCCTCACCGTCTCTCATCTCTGGTTCTCTGCAGATCTGATAAAGATAAACGTGTGGCAAACGTGTCATTTGATGAAGGAGGCTCTGGGCAAACACAGGTGACATGATGAGCCTGTGATCTGCCTGCATGAGTGTCAGCAGGAGACGGGCCAGAGATCTCAATCCAGAGCCTCGCTCTCACTCTCCCATTCTCTGACTCTCTCTTCTCCTCTACAATTGATAGTGCTGTTGTACATTAAAATCAGACTCATACATTTATTTGTATGTGTTTCTTATACATTTGTTTTCTTCCAAGTTCCCTGAGCCAGATCTAATTATGCCACATATTATAATAAAAGAGCATTAATCGAAAACAATGTAAAAATATAGTTTTTGTTCACTGTTCCTTGCTGGGGATCTTCCTAAACCTATGGGCAGCCAAATCATTGACAATGTTCAACAAACAGCTGAAAACTCATCTCTTCCATAAGCCCTAAACTGCATCCTGCTGAGAACAAAAATTTATATATATATATATATGTATATATATATATATATATATATATATATATATATTATAATAAATATAAACATTATTATTAATATTATTTAATAATAAATTGTTTTATTTAATTTAAAATAAATAAATATAATAAATAAATAAATCATTTCTTCTTACTTTATTCCTCCCTGTTCTATCTTGTATAGCTTTTATTCTAGATTATGTCTGAAACTTTGTACTGCTTGCACTTATATTATTGGCTCCTTAAGATTAATTGTTTATTGTATTTCTTCACATATAAATCACTATAAATGTAATGCATATAAGTGTAAATGTACAGTAAATATAGATTAAAAACAAGCATAAAATACTTAAACAGAATTTGTCACATTTGTGGAAAATGTGATATAATGTATATTTATATTTTACCTTCACATGTAAGCCATGTCTCCAAACTAGACTTGTGCCAGTATTCTGTAATACGATATATCATGATAATGAACATGCATGATATTGTTATCGCGGACAGCAGATGGCGCCGATGGAACAGCAGAAATGCAGCCGTTACCCCATAACTCTGTAACTAAAGCAGCTGTGCTGCTTTCTGTTTCTGAACTTTAATCTGTTTGAAACATTTGTTTACTTTATACATTGTTGTGTATTCCTTTATTGTATTTAAATGTCTAGTTCTTTTTGTTATGTTAAGAAAGTTGTTAAACCTGTTATGACAACACTTTTTTATAACTTTTCCCAATACCGTGATAATACCGTATACCGTGATAAAAGCTTCAGCAATTATCACAACATGAAAATTTGATATGTCATATGTCTACTCCAAACACACTTGTGCTGTTGTTTATGCATTTATAAAGATTATAGAAGATATAAAGAATGTAAAGAGTATAAATAAGATATTTTTCTATTCAACCTATGTTATCTTTTTTGGTTTTTTTTACATTTTTGTATTTTTTTAGACATATTCATGGTCATATTTATACATTTCAGTGTTTGATTTTAAATTCAGCATGAAATGGAAAATTACCCTATCTAGTTTCATTATCAGTTGCATGATATATATCTTATGAAAGATTCATCCATGCATGTTTCATTTTTTTTAACCTTGTAAATTTTAATCAAAATGTCAAAAACTTGATTTGATGTATGACTTCTGTCATATTGTCTGTGAACTCTCCCCTTTCTTATTGTAGACTGCAAGCTCACATTAAGATCTGCCTCCGCATGGGAGAATTGAACCATCCCTAAATTTTCTATCTATTTTGACCAAGACGTACTTCACGATACAGAAGAAAAGATCTGTCACTATTTTTGTCACACTGCAACTTTAAGGAGGTATTTGTTTCATTTTCAACATTTTCAAGATGTGTTGTATCATCATTGATGTGATATGTTCAGTCTGATACCTGAAGCAAAACCAGCTAACAACTGATCCATACTAAAGCATTTGCGTAGAACATGAAGCACCAGTGGATGAAGCAGGAATCTTGAGCACATTTTTGGACTACCTCTATGAAATAAACTGTGTGCTCATATATTTGAGAGAAAGCTTTGTCAATGGAGTGTGTGTCTGTGTGTGTGTGTGTGTGTGTGTGTGTGTGTGTGCCTTGCAACAATGCCAAGCGACATGTCACATGACCAGAGGTGCCATTACGCAGAAACACACACAGGTCCATCGGGATGCTGACATGTGTTTAGGGGTGGTTGTGGGAGGAGGGAAGGGTAGTGCATTTGGAGGGTGCCTCTCCAGGGGTCACCATGTTTTACTCTTCCCACAATCCCCTTAGAACAAAGGCGTCATTGACAGGAGGAATGTGCCAGGCCACCAGCTAACATGCTAACACCCTCCTTGAGCTCCCTCCCCCTTAACACACGGGGTCTAACCAAGTGATTAGTTGGGGATTAAAATATTTGCTGTGCAAATACCTGACGTGGCTGTACGAATCAACGCCACAGCATAGTTCAAAGACACTCGTTGAACTCGAGCGAGACCTCTAAACTTATGCCTCAGACCAACCCCAGACAGCTTCTCAATAGACCTCTAGACGTCTGCTAAGACGTCTACTAATGACTGGCCCATAGTCATCTTTGTAAGACACAAACAACCTACTAGATCTACTAAGAAAAAAAATCACCCAAAAATATAATTATTTTACTCACACTCATGTCGTTCCAAACCTGTTTGCATTTCTTTAGTGGAACACTATCACTTTTGGAAAATTGTTGGTAACCAAACCATTTAGGTGACCTTTTTTTTCCATTGTATGGACAAAAACCACTGAGACATTCCCCAACATGTCATCTTTTATATTCCACAGAATAAGGTAAGTCATGCAGGTTTGGAACAGCACTCATTTAGGTTGGCTAATAAGTCTTGAGAATTAGCTGTCATTTAAATCATCTCAGTAAGTACGTTTACATGTATGTTTGCACTACAGTGGGTTTTGGGGTGTATTCAACCTTCAGCCTCATTCGCTCAAAGAATACATGACACAATTTTGGAATCAAATATTTCAAGGATTAAAAACACCAATTTAGGTTTAGGACTGATTTGATTTAATGTATATACACTATTGGCCATTAGTATTTTCACCAACAAAATATGGTTTTAAGCCAGTAATTCTAATCAATCTTTTCGCTGTAGTGTGTCAGTAAGAAATATCAGTTTACATTTCCAACATATTTCTTTTGCCATTAATTGTACTGTAATAATCCAGTTCGATTTTTGTGTGCACAAGGAGTCTGACAACAGCCAGTGCTCCACACAGAGATCTGATCTCACCATCATGCAGTCTGTCAGTGAATACATGAAGAAACAGAAAAAACTCAGACAGATTAAATCCAGAATAACTGTGGCAACATCTCCAAGAGGCTCGAAGAAACCTACCTGCAAAGCTACCTGCTAAACTATGCACAAGTGTACCTAGGACAAATGCTGTTTTAAACACAAAGGTTGGTCACACCAAATGTTGAATTGATTTAGTTAATAGAAGTTAATTCATAAATAAAATCTATTTATGACATTATTTTTGAAAGCGCCCTCACTTTTTTTCCCCAGTCAGCATTTTCATAGTGCCTAAAAGCTTTCACAGTATTGTAGCTTTGCAGGTAGGTTTCTTCAAGCATTTTGGAGACGTTGGCCAGTTATTCTGGATTTAGTCTTTCTCAGTTTCTTTCTGTTTCTTCATGTATTCACTGACAGGCTGGATGATGGGGAGATCAGATCTCTGTGTGGAGCACTGGCTGTTGTCAGACTCCTTGTGCAAGCAAAAATCTAACTGGATTATTACAGTACAATTAATGGCAAAAGAAATGTGTTGGAAATGTAAACTGATATTTCCTACTGACACACTACAGCAAAAGATAGAAATTACTGGCTTAAAACGTTTTGTTGGTGAATTAAAATACTAATGACCTAAGACTTTTGCACAGTTGTGTATGCGTGTGTGTGTGTGTGTGTGTGTGTGTGTGTGTGTGTGTGAACAGATTATCTAACAGATTTGCAAAATATTCTCAAAGTTTTCCATCAGGCCTTTATTGGTATTTTGCACAGTGCCGATCCTAGACTTCTGGGGGCTATGAATGAAACGCATTTGTCCGTGTTTCACTCCTTCTCGAATCACACTCGCAGAAAGCGCTTGAGAAACAGTGTCTCTTCCTGCGGCTCGGTATGCTTTCAACTCGTTTTTTTAGTCTCTGACAAGACTGTACGACATTCACATTACATGATTTGACTGATTTTTATGTAGAAAGGGTGTCATGTTTTCATAACCGCTGGCCAAATTAAAAAACGAAACTAAAATTAAATCATCTTTGAGAGCTCCTTATATTTATTTAGTAGCATTATGCTACGAACCTACTGTAAATCTACAACTTCATTTATTATATGCTCTGATATGGATGCAAATAGAAATGTTTGTTTTTCTGGTATGTATTTCTGCCAGAGAAAATCTTATATATATATACAGGTGCATCTCAATAAATTAGAATGTCATGGAAAAGTTAATTTATTTCAGTAATTCAACTCAAATTGTGAAACTCGTGTATTAAATAAATTCAATGCACACAGACTGAAGTAGTTTAAGTCTTTGGTTGTTTTAATTGTGATGATTTTGGCTCACATTTAACAAAAACCCACCAATTCACTATCTCAACAAATTAGAATACTTCATAAGACCAATAAAAACATTGGTCTAAGCATAATTGTTGGCCTTCTGGAAAGTATGTTCATTTACTGTACATGTACTCAATACTTGGTAGGGTATTACATGAATACACGAGTTTCACAATTTGAGTTGAATTACTGAAATAAATGAACTTTTCCACGACATTCTAATTTATTGAGATGCACCTGTATATATATATATATATTCCAAAGCAAAACAACAGACATGGTTTTTTTTCTACATACTGTATGAAATAAACATTTCTAAAAGTGTTTTACTGTCACATGACTCGAACAGCTTCCGGGTGGTCACAGTTATGTCTCTCAGCTATGTCTGCCCACCCACAGAACGTAGGTGTTGGTAAATGAGTGGAAAATTTGGATGGGGGCGGAGAGTGTGGGTGATTCTCTGTAGCCCTCAGCGGTCTAAACCCATTATGCTACCTCCGTAAGATCTGTGTGATGTCAGTGTAGTACAGGTGGTTTGCCAACAAATCATCCTTTTCACAAGCATCATGTTGGTTTGAGAATTTCAGCTCACTCCAATGTAAACAGTCACGTGTACTGAAGCACAGGCACACAAGATGATACCCATGAGTGCACACATTTACTCATGCGTGCATGCATATACCATTTAACACTTCTAGGCCAGTACAGCTAAGTCACCAATATACTTTCTTAAACTGAGTGTCAGTCAGGGGTAGCGAAGCATAGCATGTAATCTATAAGTGGGGTGTGTTTTAAAAGGACCCCATGAGCTCTCTTAATCACTTTATCAAATTGTAAGATCAATAAAGCTTAGTTTCTAGAATGTGTTTTATTATAGATGGGCAAAATAGAGACAGGGTACTCAAGAAACACAATTCTTGGCACTTTTTTGCACTAAAATTAAGTAGGATTAAATGGTTAGAAGGTTTGTTGCTTTATAGAAGTTCAGCGGATCCCTCAGGCTTTGGGTCATATGACGATTACTGAATGAGCCCTGTGACCAGCTGCAGGGAATTTTATACAATATGCACATATTGTCACATGTATGTTCTGTGTTTCTGTTCTCCCTGCCTTGTTCTAGTTTTCCTTTGTTGCCTGATTAGTTCATTAGTTTTCACCTGTGTTCATTTATCTTATTAGTCGATCGTTTGGTTTAATATAAATAGCCCTGCCTTTCCTCAATTTCTTTGTCCTGTCTCTGTCATGTTAAGAGGTTGTTTTCTCCTGTTTCCCCCTCATGGATTTATTAAAGACTCTGTTCATTTGACTACCAGTGTCCATCGTGCTCCTTCGCCTGGCAACCCGTGACACATATATGCATTTACTTATTTTAAATGATTAAATATGTAACCTTAATGATTCCTTTAAATGAAAGCATTATTGTTTATTATTTAACTTAATTTGTCAAAAATCTCTAAAGATGTTGAAGGTATTACAATAATATGCACTATTAATATTTATCAATCAGCAAATCACCAGTGGAAAATATTGAAGTTTTTTTTTTTTTACCCTTTCTTTTTAACCTTTATTTTTAACATAGATCTTCCACACTTTTTTTAAATATAGGTTTAAAACAAAACAAACAAAATAGTGAGTGATAACATTTCTAATCAAAGTACTACAAACAGTACTTTATATTCACTCTAACCCCCACTAAGAATGTAATTGTGTTTAGTTTAGTTGTTAGTGTCTTTATTTGATTGCACACCAATTTTAACATCGCAAGAATGCTGTTTATAACTCAAATTTGATAACACACCACTGAAATTCCTTGTTTCAACTAAAGTGTGCTCAATTATTCCCACTTTAATTAGCAGTCAAGTTCTGGAACAATAGAAATCAATTCAGTTTCTGTTGATTTGTGTTAATTTGTAAAATATTTTCTGTTTCAGTGTTTTTCTATGATCTGTAAGCCCTGTTAAGAAATTGAAAATTTTCTGGTGTGTTAAAGAGACAAAAAAGAGAGCGATAGAGGACAAGAGATATACAAATTGAGAGAATGTGATGCCTGTAACTGTGGGTGGCATGAAGACCTAACCTACCTAATCTGCTGTGCCTCACTACACTCTAAAAAAGCATTAGACATCATGACCAGGCCTCATGACTGCCCTGCTGCCATAGCACACACACAGACCACATTTGTGTTTGCGTCAACTTCTAGTTCATATTAAAAAAAAGTTTACACAGCCTTAACAAGGCTTTTGGTGAATGGAATGACAGCCCTCGCTTCTCCATGTAGATATTATATATTGATGCAGAGATGATTCCCACGCATGTAAAATTATTTGGGTGTCTAGAAAGTTTATTGTAATATTGATAGTTTTGTACGTTTGTATAGAGAGATAGATAGATAGATAGATAGATATAGGCCAGCAACTATAGTTTTGAGGAGATTTGAGTTCCTTTTTGAACAATTCTTGATAGAAGGTTGAAGGTCTGGATCTTGTTACTGGACACAGACCATTTTTTTCCCTGCACACACATTTGATACTTTACCAAGGGGAAAAGATTAGAATGTTCCCATCAAAAGAGCATGGAGGTCGAAAATTTGTGTTTTCTGCGAAAAATTACTTGTCTCGCGGCATACCCTGTTGCCAAGGAGCCCACAAAAGGGCAACAACAGCTTTCTGAGGGACACAAGGTATTCTGCCACCCACACCTCCTTTAGCCTTCTCCACCCTCTGTCCTTCCATCCCGCACTCCATTCTCTCTGTTGTGGCAACTTTTTACTTCACTTCATTTTCCTCTTTAGAATGTGCACATTGGGGTCTGACTCCCAGTTAGGACTGTGCCATTGTTGAGGTGTTGAGTTCCATTGGGTATGGGGGGATTAGCGAGGCTGGTTGGATCATCTTACAACCGCCAACCTCCCTCCTGACCAGACCCACGGACAATGGGGATTAAACTTTTCTTATTCTTCCCCCCAAATCGACGGGATGACAAAGACGGTATTCCTCTGGGCCTTTTAACGCTGGGATGCACAGCTGAAATTACGGTCGGGGGTGGCTAGAGACTGTGAGAGGGGGTGCCAGGGTGCCTTGGAGAAAATTAATCCTATGGAATTTTCTCCCTCACCTCTCCTTCTCCTGCTCATTGCAAATGGAGCTTTGTGGCCCCTCTCTGCTATCTTGCCCCAACAATCACAATGAATGAACACACGCATACACACATGTAAGTTGGTGAAAGGAGCACAGGAAGGATAACACTGACGCCTTGCTCTGTGTTTAACACCCTAAAAGAGAAACCAGCAGACGCCAGCCAGGAGCGCTTTGAGTAAAGACCAATAAAGATCTACGTGAGCTGATGTGGCAGCACAGGCCAAGGTGTCAATAAGCTCATTTGGCAGTTGACAGTGATAGCTTTAATTAAGTTTCTTATACACCGGACTCCCGCTGGACATCCACTTAGTTTAATCACCATATGCCATTCAGAGGCGGTCTACATGCATAATAGCCTTTTGAGTGCCTCTCATATCACTTCCACACCATTGCAGCTTGTTTCCACTGTATTTGTGCTGGAATGGAAGTGCAGCATGTACAATTCGTCAATAATTTTTTTCTTAATCTACGAGGGTAATGAAACAACATCCCAAAAAAAGGGCCAAAAAGACAAGGCAGCTTTGGCAATACTAATGGTTTGATGTTACTGCATCATTCAAAATGAGCATCAGATTCAACTGGGACCTGCTGCTGTTGTAGTTGGTGGACCAGCTTAATTCTTGTTGACCAGCATGTTCTTTTTGGTTTAACTTGAGTCTTGCAAGATAAGAAGCCTGGGGAAATAGTCGCTGGTCTGGATAGTGAACTGTCATAGCCATGCTTTTCATCAGCAAAACTGAGCTGGTATACCTGGATGCCTAGCATAGTCTTTCTTGTTTGACCAAGGAAATCTTGCTAGTTTTTATACCTGGTGAGGGCACCTATATACTGTTACAATACCATCATACTATGTTGTTACTGCTGTATTTTTTACTTGGTAATCTGACCTATAGATGCAAAGGGTGCTTCCACACTAGCACATTTGTTGTGCACCCGGGTTTATTTGACGTCATGCTGTTTTCCAAACTCTGGTGTGTACCTGCTAACCGTATCCGAGTCTGCTTTAAAAGCTGGTCTAGAGCAATGGTTGCCAATCCTGGTCCTGGAGAACCCCCAACACTGCACATTTTAAATGTCACTCTTATCTGACACACAGAACTGTTTACACCTGGTCATTTCATGCGTTTTCGCTGATTGGATATCTATCTGATTTGTTAAAACGTTTCCATTTACACTTATAAACACTAATAAATGTGTCATCGCAAAACGGATATAAATCCGATCTTCAATTCCCGCGCTATATTTAAATTTAACGGAATTCACGTCAACGAAATCAAAAGATAAAGGAGTAATTTGAATTATCAGCTCATTTCAAGATCAAAGCCCACAATAGGAGAGCGCGCGGCATCAGAACTGGAAAGATAGGTTAGTTACACTACTTTTAATGAAGATGATTGTGTGTTGAGCGTCTGCGTCCTACTTTCAGTTTCATTCGCGGCAGTTTGCGCGTCGACTTCCTGAAGAGATGCTCAGCTACTCGTCCGTGGCAATGCATGTTGCATTAGTGCTGTCATATCTGACTATCATGTCATAAAGCCTATAACACGCTCTCACACGTTTATTATTTTAACGTTTTGGGAGGAGTAAAATTTGCATATGTGGTTTCAACAACTAGATGCATTTACACTTGTCCAGTTTCGTCTGAAATGTGTCCAAGACCACCTCCTGAAGTGGTTTGAGCGATCAGATTTATATCCGTCTCGAATGCCTTTCAGAGGGCATTTACACCTGGTCTTTTCACGATCGGATAGCTATACGATCAGAAAAAAACGCTTGAAGTGACCAGGTGTAAACAGGTCCACAGATTTGAGATCTTGGAGTTTTTACTAATGAGCTGATGAGAGGTGTGTTTGATTAGGGAGACATCTAAAATGTACAGTATTGGGAGTTCTCCAGGACTAAGATTGGGAACCACTGGCCTAGAGTACGGTTCATGTGGATTCTGGCACAGTTTACTGCTAATATGAACCTGGTAGTCCTAAAAAATGTAAGACAACTTGCTATTGATGACATATGATTTGGTCAAATTATGTGTGTTTGTGCTGCTCACTCACTTTCCTGAAAAACAGGACTGACACACTGCAAGCCTAGAGATAAACTCTCCTCAGACCAAGCAATTAAACCAAGTGTGAAGATACCCAACAGCTTTTAGTTACTTAATCTGCCACCTTTTAAAACCACTGTAACAGTTCAGTATCAGAGGGCCAATTGGGGGGTCAAACTGATTGATTTGGGGATCCCTTTGCACAGTTGTTTCCAAGTCCATCCCAGTTGTTCAATGTCAGTCCATTAACATGCACTGATAAGTGGTAAACTAGAGTTGTTTTGCTGGGGCTGGTGAACGTTGGCCTTCAACAACAAATGACAACCTTTCACACACAATACAAGCCGAATGATTTGCCTCATAAAACTGCATCTTTTACTTATTAGGGCGAGGATATGCAAAATGTTTGCACGTTATCTTTTTCTTTTCACCCTAGCCTCTTTCTCTCCCTTCCCCTCCTATCTCTCATTTCTTCTCTCTCACTCCCACTCTCAAACATGCATGTTTTCTCCCTCCCTCACTCTTCCTCTCTCCGCAGTAAATAAAAGATTAAATGAGTGTTCTAAAAACACACACTGGTCACCAGAAGATAATTGTTTCAGCTTTGTTTACTGTGCGTGAGTGTTTTTTTTCTCTCTCTTCTCTCCTCCCCCCTCGTATTTTTTTTCTTTTTCATTGTGCACCATAATTAAAATTCCTTTATTTTCAAAGAAGTTTTACAAGAAGAAGCTAAATTGCCTTTTTTGTGTTTATGTTGCTGTCATTAGCCCACTGTCATATTTTAGGAAGAATGAGAAAAGAGAAAAAGAAAAAAGTGGAGAGAGAGAGAGACTCACTCCGAATGTCCTTGGGAAAGACAGGAAGATCCACTTCATAGCATGTTTATTCAGTTCATGCTGTCCTTTCACCAATCTCTCCTCTATTGCAACCCATCTCCTTTCCTCTCTCTCTCTCTCTTTTAGAAAAGATCAGCTCAAAGTCATTTTGTCTCAAGGGTTTGAACCTCTTCTGATGTGCTGAAATTAGAACTACTCATTTGTTGCATTGTTGATGATCCTAATTGACACAATGCGTTATGAAGAATTTTTTAGATCGACAAATCTGCACATATAACAAAGGACATGGATATCGTGATTCCCTAATGGGTATGAACCCTCTATGCTTAACCATGCCTATCAGCAGACAAACACAATAAATATGAATTTCCGGAGCGTGGGAGGATGGTGCCATGGATGTTCTGCAATCACCCTCCCTTTCCGGTCTATTTTATTTTCCCCAAACACTGCATTTATAAAACAGACAGGGAGCTTATTATTAAAAAGGTGACAATGAGATTTTGAGCTAAAATTTGCCACATGCCTCTTTCGTAACCCATGCACGATCAAGGCCATCTGACACCAGCTGACTGTGAATTGCCACCAGAGGCCTGATGCAAAGGAAACATAGCAAATTAATATTCTACTATTGACTAGAATATAAAAACAGCGATTTAGTAGCGGTAACACCAGTTCCTTAAAACATTGTTTTTAATCTCAAAAGCACGTAAATTGATGATCGCTGATTAGAAATTTTATTTTTAGTGTCTGTGCCATGGTGCACATGTTCTGCCATACTGAGCTGTGATGCTGAAGTGGATGAGTTTTTGAATTTGGCTTGCAACATTTCCAAAGACCAAAAAAAAAAAGAGTTGCCTTTTGTATTTCAGCACCTATGGCTTCCACACACACGCCTCTCCGTTTCGATCATGCCTTCCCTTCTGCCTTTGCTTAGTCAGGCAATAATAATTGAATCTCAGGTTAATATTACTTCTAGCAGCCACACTTGACTCGGTCAAAAACAACTATTACAAAGATCCTATGTTTTTTTTTACACAGCTCTTCACATTGATTAGGCAATGTGCTGCCATGAGAAATGCACTGGATTCTAAATGACAGTCATTTGCATTAAATAAGGAGCGTGGGGCACTGGGGACCTTGCCTGCCTGAATCATATTGGAACTGGAAGTAAATCACACAGTGCTATGGGTTTCATTCATAGTTGTGTATCACGTATATCATTTGTTTTTGTTTTTAATAGGAAGACTCTTTCAACTGTATTCCAATTGACCCATCTAACAAGGGAACTATATTCTATGTTTATTTTTATTTTTTTATTTTTTTTATTTTAATCAATTATTTTAGTTGACTGTTTTTTGCATGTATTGAAAGTGACATTTGGTAACACTTTATTTTAAGGTGTCCTTGTTACACATGTTACATGTACTTACTATTATAATAACAATTAATTATGCATAATTACATGCAAGTAACCCTAAGCCAAACCCTAACCATATAGTAAGTACATGTAGCTAATTAATATTACTCAGTACTTATATGTATAATTACACTGTAGCAAGGACACCTTAAAATAAAGTGTAACCAAAGTTTTTTTAATGGAAATTATGATATTGTAAATTGAAAATATTTATTTTTCAAAAATGTAAATAATTAAAACAATTTCTTAGTTCATATCATTAAACATATCTTTCATGGCAATACATATGGCAAGTTTTGCGTTTATGCTGAAAAAAAAATAGCTCAGAAATTGTTGGTTAATTTTACAAAAATCACAAAGAAACTGCAAGTAACATTTAAATTAAACAATAAATGTAATAGAAATACTGAAATGGTATTTCCAAATGTACTCCAGTAATCTTTTATTTACAACAACGAAATATAAAGTAATAATGGATATTATCTGCTCTTTCTTCCTTAGACTGCATTTCGTACTGAAAGATTTAACCAGCATAGATGTCCATGACGATCCAGTTTGGTTTGTACTTGTTAGTTTTGATGCTGGTCTAAATGATGAACCAGCATAGACATAATGTTCATTCTTTAACACAAAATATAGCCTTGCTGGTTAAGTTAGCTAAGAAGCCCAGTGGTCCACCAGCATTGCATGCTAGGGGACCAGCGTACAAAACACAGCATATGCTGGTGATCAGCTATACGGGTCTTTTCAACAGGGTTGGAGTTCTAAGAAAAAACCTATCATAAATAGACACAAATTAGCTGTAGCTGGCTGGCATCGCTTCACAAGGACACAAACAAGATTAAAATAGATGTTGAACTACAACAACTGTTAATGACTTGGACTATTTAGATTTTCTTCATACGTTTGACAGTTTGTCTTTTCTATATCCCACTCTCCATCATTTACCCTCCTGGTCAGAAGAGAAGAACAGAGGAACAGAGGGTGCTGGGAAAGGAGGGGTGAGTGAGGTAAGAAAGAAAGGAGGCCTCAAAAAAAAAGCTTTTTTATTTTCAAATGAAAGGCCAAAAAAAACGTTTTGCTTGCCTCCTCCTGAAGCGCTGTCAAACTCAATCAGCGGTGAGGACTGCTGATGGCTGTTCATTGGCCAGACTTTAGTTGTCGACAATAGAGTTTGCTGTGAGCTTATTCACTACCATTCAGTAAAAATATAAATAAATAAGAATAATAATACTTTTTTTCTCATCAGTGATACATTAAATTGATCAAGACTGACAGTAAAGACATAATTTTACAAAATATTTATATTTCAAATAAATGTTCTGTTGAACTTTCTATTCATCAAATAATCCTGAAAAAAAAAATTAGTTTGCACAAAAAGTAATGATTCTTTGCATCAAATTACGTTGTAAATTACATAAATTACATTGTAAAAAAAAAATATATATATATATATATAGAAAACAGTTTTTTTTTTTAATTGTCATATAATGTCACAATGTTGCTGTTTTTACTGTATTTTTTATTAAATAAATGCATCCTTGTTGAGCATTAGTGACTTCTTTCAAAAACTGAAAGCCAAGCCCAAACTTTTGAAAAGTAGTACCGTATATATGTTGGGCATTTGAGCGTTATATTATGAACCGATTTTTGGGAGACAGCAGAGGCAGAACAGGGAATTATTTTGGAATAATTAGGACATTTTGTAGACTGGATCAAACTTAAACTTAAAATTAAATCACCCTCATGAGCATCAAAATGCAGTTTGTTGGGCCTGAAAGATGCTTTATGCAAGTTAATGAATGCAAGTGCTTGATTTTTATGCATTGTTCTATTCTGTACATGTTCGATTCTCAGCATGGCCACAAGGGGAACTATAGCAGAATTTAGTGTTAACGTTCTTCTTCTGTGGCCCTTTTCTCTGACAGGTCAAGTATTGTCACGGAAGAGCAACAGTTTGGAGAAAATCTTGCTGAGCAAGTAAAAGAGAGTTAAACTGTCAACATGTTTACAGACATTTGAAGGAAACTCTATCCCTTTTGAGCACTAAGGTTAATTACGGCCATAGTAACACCAGAACACGTTACGTATGTTCAAACATTACTGTCTGTGTTGGTGTAACTCCTTGTTGAAGATGATAAGTTATCCAATATGGTAGTTATGTGGATTTATTGTTGCTATACTTACCATATTATATAATTTTTTTTCTTCAGAAAATGTAACTGGCATCTCATAATAAGTCCATTTCTGTGCTTCAAAGAGATGTTGACTCTCACCTTTCCCTCTGA